>NW_028277345.1:300000-566094 GCF_059751315.1 Micrasema longulum
GCATGGTTGGGAATCGAACCCGACACCTTTTGCATGGTAAGGAAATATGCTGACCACTACACCACGAAGCCGACATATATTTTTTATCAACCGGTTTCGTGACAAACATGACTTATTAGCTCCATAAGTTTGGATGCAATTTTTAGTAATCATTGCTGAAATAAAATATGAGCGGATTCATAAGTTAATTATACCTTGAGCCTTAATTATAAGCCTACTATAAAGTTACGCCTAAGCATAGTGGTAGGATAAGAATGAAAATACCGTTCTTATTCTACTACTATAATACGGATAGTAATCTCATCCGTATTTCATCTCTATGCCTGTAGCTCAATCACAAATAACTATCTACGTGTTAATGAGCGACGTGATAACAATTTTTCACCATGGTTGTTTATCGAATTCGCGATCACAATGGAACATCCATGACCACCTAATATTCCAAAATACTTGACGTCTCGGGACTTATAATCCTGCTGCGCAATCACATATTTGAATTTCTCCGGTGTAAATATGAAAAATATTCCAAAACTGCTATTTTTTTATTATTTACTTATTATTTATCATGCTATTTATTGTTTTTTTGTCGACCAACGGTTGGAAAGACAAATGTCAAGAAAAGCAGTCGACGTAATAATTGTAATTTAATTTTCACTTTTATGTATAAGATACTCCTTACTATTTTGCAAATGCAATATATTGTATTATTTTTTATAATAAACGACGATTTTTTGCCAATGAACTGTATTTATTTACGAGGAAAACAAAAAACAAACCGACACTAGCGTTGACTTGGAGATTACACACGCGTTGACTTATGACTGCGATAACTTAAGCATATTCATTATTGTTCGTTGTGATCGCTCAAATGCTTAGCATGTATTTGAGCACGTCGATAGTTATTTACAATTAGCTACTGGGCGTAACTTTATACCAAGTTTATGATAAGGCTATTTGACAAAGAAGCTTGTGTAACATTGAAACTGGTTAGTAGAAAAAATAATAAATAAGTGATTTAAACAAAGTTGTTTTAAATTAATTTTATTTGAATGTGATTTTAATAAGGTAATTAATAAAATAAAAAATCCCAGCTGATTTAAGAATACAACTGTCATTTTTAAAAGACATGAAGTAACTATAAAAAAAATACTTGTATAATTATGTGTTGTAAATGCCTTTTGGGCGTTAATGAACAAAATAAAATAAATAAATAAATGTGTTGTTGCAATCATTATAATTATTTTCACTAAGTGAAAATATCACACGTAAGAACAAAAATTTAATGGGTCTATGACAGGGGCCGTGGCGCAATTGGTTAAATGGCTAACTGTCAAACTGCCGCCGCGGGTTTGATTCCCGCCAGTTGCAAGAAAAAATCCAAGAAATATTTTTTCCTTATTGACCTGGGTGTTGTGGTGAATTTTTTATATATTTTTTTCAAATCCTCTGTCTGACCTTTTTACAAACCTTTGATAAAGTAGGTTAATCCTTTAAACAAAAAAAAAACAAAAAATCTTTTTAAATGTAAAATAGGTATATTCATGGTATATGACACCTGAGCACTTACTTCCACACAAATACACACCTCTACACTTACAAAAAATTATATAAACTCTTATAAATAAACAACTATAACAGTGTAAGTCACTCTCCAAGCACAAGAGTTGGTCTTTTTTTTAGAGTTACAGTGATAACATTTACTAGACGTATAAAAGTAGATCTGTATAGAATTTTTAAAGAAACATGTATGAAAATTATTAATAAAAAAAATATTAAAAAAAACACACCTTTTGTTGTACCACAATTTAATATACATGTTTTTTATTTACTAATTTCACTGGTCTGTCTTTAAACCATATCTTTTTTATGATATTATATCATTGGTGACAGTTTGTTTCTGTAAAATAAATAAATGATCTAGGCGGACATAGCAAGTGTACCATCTCAAGTCAGGAGTGATAAAACCACTTAAATGCTTGCCTTTGCTGTAGGAACACTTCAACAGTACCGTTTGGTAAGATTTTTTCATCTGTTCTGAGGATCCTTGGCAGAGGGGAAAATAATCCAGATTTCGGAGTTACTTAGTTAATTTAATTACCCCGCGATATTTTTTTAATTGGTCCAATTTATTGTTTTTTGTTCATTATATCAAAACATGCATATAAAATGATTGTACATACATAATGTTTGCCTGAAAATGATAACACTCAATTATGAAATAATCCCATATTGTATTGAATAAGTAAATCATTTATACATTTCACCTAGTTTTAAGCTACGTAAGACTCGGCTTATATGCATATCTGTATCAAGATTAAATTTTCGTATATTTATTGAATAAAAAAAAGCAGAGATCCTAATACTTTAGCCAGCAAAGTATAAACGTATGTATTGTATACGTCGTACAAAGAGTTCGTGCTTCACCACAGGTAGGGAACATTTTATCTTTTCAGTAAAGAACACTTCTAAGTTTTGTAGCATATTATAATTCTAATCTGTAACATTCACTTTACATATGGGTCAACAAATTACAACAGAGATGGAGAACATTTTGGAGAAGAGAATATGGATGTTTAGGCATTTACAGGGCTAATGCCCTGTCATTGGCTGGTTTTAGTGGCCACTTTACTCACTACAACATTTATCATTTTGTTTGAGTTTGAAAATACATATTTCTTCAATTCTTCTATCTATTGATTTTAGTACAGTTTGAGTAGATATGAGTGGTCGCAAAAGTTGGTTTGCAACTAGAAGTCCTTGGGTAAGTCTGCTGCTTTTGGGTGCGCCGCAGGTGACCGGCCTTGAGGGTCACTTGTAGCTCAATTACAAATAACTATCGACGTGCTAATAAGCGACGTGATAACAATTTTTCACCATGGTTGTATATCGTATTCGCGTCACATTTTTTTTTTTTAAATTTATTTTTGGCAAAACAACAGGCCAGGAGGCCCAATTACAGCTGTGAATTACATCACTGAACATCCTGGCTTGAGAAAAATCTCATTTAATTTTTTGTGTTCTCACCGGGAATCAAACCCGGAACCTCCCGTGTGTGAGTCAAGAGTCTTGACCACTACACCACGGAGGCCACCCACAGTGCAACATCCGTGAACACCTAATATTAAATGTAAAAATATTTACGTTTCGCGACGTATAATCCTGCCGCGCAATCACACATTTGAATTTCAAATATGGAAAATATTCTAAAACTGCTATGTTCATAAATTTATTTATTATTTATCATGCTATTTATTGCATCAAGTTAGCGGTTGGCGAGCCAAGCATGTCAAGAAAAGCAGTCGCCATAGTAATTGTAATTTAATAAGCCCTGTAGGTGCCTAGACTTCTGTATACCTCCTCTAAAATGTTCTCCATCTCTGTTGTAATATGTTAATATAAACAGCTCCCCAGGGAGTTGAATCCAGTTCTTGTCTACAAAAATTTGGACAAACTCAAAATACTGTTGTATTGTACTTTTGTTTCGTATAAGTGTATACTGTAAATATATATATATATATATATATATATAAATATGTAATTTATGAAAACTTAGTTGATCTATTTATTTTTAATGTGTGTTTATAGTTTTCTTTTACGACTGAACGTTATCTAAAGAATAATTGAAAATTAAAAATAAAATAAATCTTCTTTTATTGCATACCAAATTATCGTTTTATGGATACGTTAGTAATGCTGAAAGTTATTTAAGATACTTGATATTATTGTATTTGAATAAATTGTTCACTTCTTGTCCTCCATGTTTCGTTAGCCATTAAGTCGAATGGCGACTTTCAGAGTAAAAAAGTAAGGAACGACCCCTAAAATGCGGGTGGGGGTTGAAGGACAATGAAAACAAAACATGTGTAATGGGGCGTTCATCCCCCGAGACCCTTCGTGCAGCCTTCGGAGGTCATTAAGGGCCTTTCACCTAATGCGGAGTTCAAAAAGCTTACTAGTAAATTTATATTTATTAAGACGAATAGAGTTATATTTATTAAGATTGATAGAGTTTTGTGTATTAAGATAGATAGATTTGTATTTATAAATATGGTTTGAGTATACTTGTTAGGAGATACATTTATTGAGATTTTTATTTTATTTTGTTAGAAGTCAAAAGCGCTAAAACCCCTATTACTGAACTTTACAAAAAAATACGCTATTTTATATGAAACTAGCTGATCCCGGCCAACCTTAGCTGTGGCAAAAGAAAATAAATAATTTAAAATAGTAATGTCATTTTACGGATAAAATTAGATTTTTAAATCCCATTAAATTCTTTTTATTCTTAATTTTCCGGAAAATTAAGTTTTGTAACTTAGGCTTAAATAGGTAAAATAACAGCACTGAGTAGAACTATCAGTCAGTACTTGTTAACTATGACAAATTATTAGTTAATTTATAACGCATATAATGTTTATTTATTTGACACTTTATAAACATATACAATATACATACATATAAGGGCGGGCATATTGCCTTAAAGCAATTTCTTCCTACCTACTCAAACGGTTAAGTTTGAGAAAATTATAAATAAAGACATATTGAATCTTAAAATTTTATACAAAAATTAAAAGCAAAAAATTAACACTATACTATGAAGAGAGGTGAGGGGATGGGATTGAAAGAAGAAGGATAAAGAAACGAAGATAGTGACTTTTCAATCTTGACTTAAATGTAAATAATGAAGGGGCGTCTCTAACATTAGTGGGTAGATTATTCCACAATCAAGCGGCTACTACTGTGAAAGCAGAGGCAAGAAAATTAGAGCGATGACAGGGTATTAAAATGGTTCTCTCGTTACAAGAACGAAGAGATAGTCCGTGTTGTGAAAGAGGTTGGATGAGCTATCTCAGATAAACAGGCAAAGAGGGATTATTTTAAATATTGTGAAGAAGTGATAGAATGCGAATGTTTCTTATATGCCTGATACTGAGCCAGTGTAGTTGCGTGTGATACTCGGTTATGTGGTCAAGTTTGCGAAGATTAAAGATACAACGAATAGGAATCAAATTTCTTACATATTTTGACTCGTATGAAGACTCATCTTTCTTTTATAGTTTAACTTCCCTTACTAAACGTAAAATGTGATCTGTCTTTCCTCTTTAAAATTTTTAATGATTTTATCGATAGTTCATATCTCTTGGAGCGTATTTTAATCAATTGTCCCGTAAAGTCAACACGACTAGTTCATTTTTTTATAATTTATTGCCCAAAAAAAAATATGTTCAAAACTCGTTTATTTATCGTAGCTGCTCCAAATTTAATTTACTTTGTCCCCATTTATATTTTTAATACAAAATTTTGTGACTTAAAAAAAAACTTTTTGAAACACTGTAAAATAAAACATTTGTCATTGTGAAATTAGTTTATGTTCCTTTAATTATGTTTATTTTATTATAATATCAAAATTTTGAATTGGTCAACTATATTATGAAAATCCCTCTTCTCCACTCCTCCACTCTATTTCCTCATCCCTCAACCTTCTTCAGAGCTCTTTTTTTTTCTCATGTCTTTTATAATATATTATTTTTCTCTTTACTATGTAACATGTTCTCTCATTATATTTGTGAAAAACTTTAACTGGGTGTATATACTATTTTTATATTTTGTATTCTTATATAACAACTGTTGTTTTTCCTTAATAAATAAAAATATAAAAAAAATAAAAAAATATTCCGCAATCGTTCCAACTTATCAAGCAATTCAGTGTTAGAATGTTCCGTTTTCATTAGAATTTCCGAACAAAAAGTATATTAAAACACTATTCATCTTTCCGAGATTTGTACCCACAAACATACAGAATCTAACTATATATATATTTACATATATATATATATACTTAAATTAAATTGGAAAATTAAATTGGTAAAAATTTATTTAATGGGGCAATGTGAAACGTTCAAGACAATGGCATAACAGTTACCAACAATACTGTCATAGAGACATATAATTAGTACCAGACAACAACACTACCACATTAAAAAAGCAAGAATAAATGCAGGACACTAATAAATACCATACAATTGACTTAAACACTACAACGAGTTATCTTGTTGCTGGAAAAATTACATTGGAGACGAATTTTTATACAATATTTTGAGTTTGTACATATGTATGTTCACTAAAGACTGGATTTCACTCCTTAGAGAGTCATTTAATTACAACTGGTAACAAAAATCTTTTGTCGACAAACATTTTGACATACTCAAACATTTGGACAAAAAAAATTTGGACAATCTCTTTTATTTATTTATACTTTTACATTGTTTGTATTCTTTTTTTTATACAGAATAATGTTCCCTCACTGGGGTGTCCTTTGCCGAGGGAAACATTTTAGAAAATGTGAAACATGCCTTAAATTAGTATTTTAACAAAATTAACATAAAAATAATTTAAAAAAAACGTAATTAATCTAATTAACCTAAATATCATTAACATAATAAACAATATTAACTTAAATAATCATAAGAAACACCAGTTAATATGGACCAAATTTCATAAACAGTACACACATTTTACCTATTTGGATTGATCCACTCATTGATCCGTCCGCAACCCACCTCCACTATCCATTTCTTAATAGCAATTTTATACTGTGAGTACTTACTAATAGTCCTTATGGATAATGAAAGTAGATTGTACATTTCACTTCACAAAAGTCAACAGATGGAAGAGTGTAGGAAATGTGGATGTTTAAACATAAACACAATAGTTATGTTACACAGTCTGTAAAGTGGCCACTTAAACTAACTAATAACAGGTCATATACCCTGTAAATGCCTAGACTTCCATATTCCCTTCTTAAAAATGGCGGACCCCGTAAAGTAGTGGTCAAGATGCTTGACTCACGCACGGAAGGTTCCGGGTTCGATTCCCGGTGATAACACAAAAATCAAAATGTGATTTTTCTCAAGCCTGGGTTTTCTGTGATGTAATTCACCACTGTTATTGGGCCTCCTGGCCTGTTGTGGTGCAAAAATAAAATAAAATAAAAATATTTTCCCTCTCAGTTGCGAAAAATCTAGATACGAAAAACTACCTAGGGAGGAAATGCAGCCAGTCTGCAAACATTTGGACATCCTCAAACATTGTTGAATCTAAATATTGTTATAAAACCAACAGGTCCAAGAAGAAGTTTAAAACTTGGAAAATTGTTTTCAGGCGTTGCCTAGTATGTGAAATAATTCTATCAGATGAACTTTTGGCAAAAATTAAAATATCAACAGATTCAAGAATTGAAGAAATATGGATGTTCAAACGTAGGCAAAATGGTGAATGTTACACAGACATTTGGAAAAGAAAACGGAGAGACGTATTGTTAACTAGTTATTTCAACTTAATTTATGAAAAATATTATGGAATTTAGGCTTGTAATAGAGAAATAAATAAAAATCATAAATACGCCAGTAATATAACTAGCGCACACTCCTGCTTACTGCCATTAACCAACTGATTGAACGAATTTCTTTTCTTTTTTATCTCTTTCACTTAAACACCGGCCAAAAAACTTCGCCTCTGTCTTTCTTGTTATAAGTTTTTTTCTCGTGCTCTTTCTTATACAGTTAACATATTTATTGTGGTATATAACTTAACTATGGAATTTTCGGATTCAGTTTTTTTTATGTTGACATGTTCACTGATGTGTTAATGCTATTTCATGCGTTGATTTAACATCACTGAAGATTAAATTTCAATTTTTGTTTTTAATGTAGACCCCGATTAAAATTTTTGTAATTAATATTTTTTAACAAATAAACAAATTGTCCATAATTTTGTTTAGCTTATTATTACAAGTAAAAATTTATGATTATTTATTTAAGGAAATATTCTGTTTAACAAGTAATTAGGTTTTGGACAGTTATAGTCTAACCCTAAGATATCATGAACATAGAACCTTGTTATTTCAATTAATTTACTATGTATTTAAGAACAAGAAATATTATTTCTAAAATAAACAGGGATGGTACAAATTTTTAAGCTATGAAAAGATAGATTTATAATCATTTTTAAAATTTAATTATTTTGTTTGTTGATTAAAGGGACATTATTTTTCAATGCCCTCCTTAATGTATCTACTTATTTGAAATCTAACGTAAAATAATAATAGCTTTAAAATTAGTCAAATAGATAACATGCTCCTTAAATATGAAATCCAGTCTGTCTACAAACATTTGGACATACTCAAAACCTTGCTAATTTTACTTATTGGTATAAAAAGTTGAAAAATCGAAGTGTTATCAGGCGTTGCCTAGTAGGTGAAATAATTCAGCCAGATGAATTTTACACACACCCATAAATGTTTCAGTTATTTTGCTTTACATATGGAAAAGTTGAGGAAATGTGGATGTTTAAACATAGGCAGAACGGTGAATGTTAAACCGAGACATGTCATAAGCTCTGTAAATGCATTGACTTCCATTTCCCCTTTCAAAAATGTTTTCCCTCTCTGTTGCAAAAAAATTAGATTTTTTATTGAAATCATTTCACGTTAGTTTTATGTGTTTGTCAAGGTGTATGTCTCGTATAGTGGGATTTACAAAGTGCAATAAGTATCCTGACGAAGAGACGAGTACTTCTCAAAATCAGTATGCATAGAAGGATTAGTAAGTATTCGTATCCAAGTATTTGATAATATTTATTAAATAAATAATTGATTTATTTTAACTACTTTTCAGATAAAAAAATATGAAAAAAATGTGTCCTTCTGGAGTATTCCGTGCAGAGAACATTCCTTTACAAAATGCCTTAAAAAAATTCTACCAAAAAACCAGATACAGAGTTGTTCATTGATTATAATCATATTTCCCTTTCCGTACTTAATAGTGCATAAGACACGGCTTTAGTACATCAATCGCAGCGTATCTTGATCATTTTTCAGGCCAGTCCAGAGTCTATGAAATATTCTATTGAAAAACACCTTTCAAATAAATATTTCATGGTAACCTTGTCAGGAATTGAACCCGAGACCTCTTGCATGTTAGGCAAACGTGATAACCATTTAACAACGAGACGGAATCTGTACACACTCATACCTACAAACAAAAAAATACAAAATGTTAAAAACAAAATACTCACTGTTTTACAAATCTGTTCATGTCTTAATTTAATGTTATTTGGTACCATAGAAATAACAAAATTGAAACATTCTACTTTTTACAAATATTGTTAATTCATGAAGTATTCAAAAAGTTCCTAAACTATTTATATTATTTTGGCAACCCTGCCTGAAGGGTCTAATTAATTAAAGGGGAGATGGTAAGTAAGTGAAAGGGTATTCAATTCTGACTAAAATACTCTTAAGGGATGTCACCAGTAAACTGTACAAGTCACTGGTATCCCAAGATATTATTCGACCGAATCCCTTTAAAAGGCTTATATTTAGATCTATTCCGACGAAATACCTGACTGGATCTCTTAGGAAAATGGAATCTGTTGATTCCCTCTGTTATTTGATTGGTCCTTACAAACGAACCTGTCAATGGGAATTTGAATACAATCTCGTTCTGATAAATGAAATTGGTTATCTAATTTTTATGATAGAAATTAAAAAATTATACTTTATTTGATTATTTATTATACGGTACAAGTGCCTTTTACAATCTATCTATATATAAGGTTTATAAATAATAACATCTTCAACATGTTTAGTGTAAAAAAAAGTTTAAAGCGTATAAGTGTTTTTTATTGATTTTTCAGGGTTGCTTTTGACTAAAATGCATATATTGAAAAATTCGGAGGATGTTGTTTTTTTGTAAATTAAAAATGGTTTGTATTTCAATATTTACAAACAACAATCATTTATAATGGATATTAATTCAATTATTTCCATACACTTTCTTAATTTCTACATATCAACTTGATACATTTTTGTAAAACGGATTTTGACACAAAATGCATCAATGTTGGTGAGTAGAGCAGAGTTTGACATTTGCAAAAAGAATTCTATATTTGAAAATGAATTATTTACAGTTTTGGAATTCAACCGTGAACATGTGCCTAGGTACCTAGTTAAATTCAATGTTTGAAAATAATTTATTTTTACTAATGGGATGCAATCGTTATCAATTACCTAGGTACCTACTTACCAACGAAAAGTTACACCATATTCTTTACGTTTATCCGAACGGTTTTTACACGTTTTCACGACACAACCAAGCATTTTGTTTTTGTTTTTAATTAAATGTCAAGCTCACATCAAAATTCTTTTAAAATATTTTAAAGTCCATAGACTTATACTTGAAGCGTAAGACTGATCATTTTACCTACAAGTCACAAAAATAATCAAGATACGCTGCGGTTGGTGTACCAATGCTGTGTCCTATGCGCCATTAGTTGCGGAAAGGGAATGATGAAGATGTGGTTGATGTGGCTTTTAAAGTAAACTTTTTCGTAAAATATGACATCAATGTATTTTTATGTAGGTATTTTTGATATTTTTACGTACTTCTACGTCCGAGAGAACTAATAATACAGTTTTCTGTGTGAAAGAGAACTAGAACCCTGGTCGAGCGTTTTTTTCTCGGTGACTACTCTCAGATAAAAATCCTAAAAAAGAAAATCAAGTAGCGATAAATCCACCTCGTAAAGTAATGCTCGGTGTCTTTGCCTACCATGCTTGAGGTCGTGGATTCGATTCCTGGTAGTGTGGATGTGGAATATTGTTTCTTTTAGGGTGAATCATACGATATTTAAATGTTACTGGACTGCGGCCGGAACCGTAAAAGTGATCACTTTACTTTGGTGAGCAGCTGATTTCCCAATGCAGGGCCATGTGCACTAAGCAAATGCGGAGAAGTTCCTATAAAGGTCCACAGCTGAAATTACCTCTCTTTTCCAACACTTTTGAGATATAGATAGTTGGGAAACAAAACCCACTTGTGAAATATAAACCTTGTACATTATAAGCAAAGTCAATAATTCAATAATTAAAAAAATTACCTTACGCAACATAAAGGAAAGGGGTATTTTAAACATTCAAGTCATTTTGATTTGTTTTTCTCTCTATGGCGTAGTTAGCACAGCGTACAGCAGTAATAAAACAGGCCAGCAAAAAATACAAGCAAAAATACAGCGAAATTTTTAGAATTCTCTGTAGAATATGTCGAGTTTTTAAACAAGTTACGAGCGAACCGCGACACCCGAATAAAGCTTTACAAGCAAAACGTGGCTACTACCAGTTTTAAAAATATATTTTCTATTGACGAGAAAATTGACCATCTTCATATTTTCCTCATGTATCTTGATCATATATATGTTAAAAAAAGTAAAGTGAAAAGAAGGATTTTGGCATTTAAACCACAACCAGAAACCCCGGATGATCCAAGCTCCGCCTGAGAGATGATATTTATTTATTTATTTAACGCTTTATATACAATGTACAATTTATATACATATAAGGGCGGGCATATTTCCTTAAGGCAATTTCTTACTACCTACCCAAACCGTTCAGTATGAGAAAATTACAAGTACATGGACATATTGAATCTTACAATTTTATACGAAATCAAAAACAAAGATTAAGAAAATAAAAGTATATTAAAAAACAACACTATAATATGAAGAGAGAAGAGGGGGTGGGAAGAAAAGAAGAACGATAAAGGAACAACTTGAATATTTAGATAGTGACATTTCAATCTTGACTTAAATGTAAATAAACAAGGGGCGTCTCTACATTAGTTGATAGATTATTCCACAATCGAGCAGCTACTACTGTGTAAGAGGAAGCAAGAAAATTAGAGCAATGAAAGGTTTTATAAAGGGTTCTCTCGTTACTAAAACGAAGAGATGGTTCGTGTTGTGATAGAGTTTTGAAGAGCTGTCTCAGATAAACAGGCAAAGTGGGATTATTTAAAATATTGTGAAGAAGTGATAGAATGTGAATGTTTCTTCTATTCCTGATACTGCGCGAGTGGATTTGCGAGCGATATTCGGTGATTTGGTTGATTTTGCGAAGATCAAAAATATAACGTCAACAAACATTCTGCAATCGTTCTAACTTATCAAGCAATTCAGAGTTAGCCTCTGGGTTACATACATCCGCATAGTCAAGGTGGAATAAGTAAGCTCTGGACTAATGTTTGTATTTACATTGTATCGCGTGCGGGAACACCTTGGATGCAAATAGTCCAAGACCGTTTGGCATGGAGGAGGATGAAGAAGGCTCACGTTTCAGTTTCAGCTTTAGTGCTGCAAAGCAGCTGGTCGCGCCACTTGCCCGTTAGCAGTAGCACGCTCGTGGGGCTGATTCGATGGATGCGTTATCCTCTGTTCACTTCACCAAAGAACCTTAAATACAATGATTGCAATTCCTACCTTATTCTGGGTTCTGGCACCTCTATTGCTGTTACTACTTTCGCGGCAGTCAGGATCCGATCCTACCTTGATGTCAGGGAGCAAGGGCACTTGACGAATTATACACACCGTAGATTTAATACTTAATTTAATATTATTAATGGCAAAAATATATTTTTTGCAATCGCGATGACAATATGAGAATCACAAGTGCACACGGTCGGTCCAATAGTTATTCTGGCGCCGGAACAATATAGGTACCCACGGTAGGAAAAATGCAACATCTTAACCAGTGTCCCGTAGGTAGTAAACAAATCCGAACGCCCCATCCTAGCAAATGTGCTAGATATATAATATATATCTATGTGCGCACATGTGGCGTAACCAGAAGCGTTTATTAAATAATTAAAAATACGAATAAAAAATTGTTACCCACTAAGTCTAAAGACTTTTCGGTGAGACACATTTTTTTTTTTATGACAGGTTTATTTTACATTATTTTATTTATCTATCAACAGGTACTATAAAGTATAAAGAACATATTTCTTCAGTTCTTTTTTGTTCATTTGAAGATATTTCATGTCAATGATGGTTTGTGGGAGATCGTTGAACAACCTTGGAATAACCCAATTTAATGTTCGCTCTGCGAAGTCATTTGTAATTCGGGGAACGATCAGGGAGCCCTTAGTTTTAAATCTAGTGTTTTGAATTCCGGATCAACAAAGTAATTTAAAATCAATTTGTAGTCACAATGTTGTTTTACCGGCAGGATATTGCAGAATTTAAAATATACCCCTTCGGCCATATGTTTCGACTCACGGATTATGCTATCTGGTACAATCCCTTTTAACAGTCTCACCTGAATATCATTAATTTTACCCAGATGAGACAGGAAGGTGAGACCCCAGACACGCACTCCGTAAGATATAATAGATTCAATGATTAGGAATGGACGGCTCCAGGCTGAATAACATGGTAAATAAGGTGTTCAGTATTACGATACAGATGTCAATCAAAAGACAAGAAAATATTGCGGTGTGAAACCACTTTTAAAACCAATGCTTCATGCAGATCTTTATCGGGATGATTTGCCTGGACGTGGATTAAAAATATTACGGTAAAACATGAGAACATAAAAAATATTTTTTTAATTAACTCATGATGTAAAATGTACATTCTTTGGACTTTTATTTACGAGCTGCTTCTTGACTTGAGATGTTGAATTTGAGATTTCATGAATTATTTAGGAGACAAAGTAATTTTACGATATTTACGACCAGGAAAACCAAGATTTGGCTTCCTGCGATGAGTTTTTGGGAGCAATCGGAGTAGTTAAAGTACTTGGTTCTTCAGAAGAACTTTCAAGACTTGGTGTTTTAGGAGTTGCATCACCACTTGCATTAGATTCTGCGGTAGCTGCTTCTATTCTAATTCTCCGTAGAGAAGTGACCATGTTATCAGTAGACTGCTGTGGGACATTTCTTTTTTTTTTTAATCATAATATGACGCCCATAATATAGTGCAGCGTGTTGTTAAGAAGGTGACATTTAGTTGTAATTTTTTTTTTTAAAAGAGAAATACTAGAGTTCTTATTATTAACTCAAATATTTAAATTTTCAGGCTATTTCCTAAAAGTCGTAAATAACTTGTACTGGAAAAATGGGAATCGAGTTGTGGTAGAGTGGGATTTGAACCTGGGACCTTTGGTTCGTGAGTCCACAATACTACCTCGAGACCACGACCCGATTTAAAATATATTTTTGTTTTTGTATTTTTCATCAATATGTTTGCTTACATGATATTTTACAACTCAACAGAGGGCCTTAAGTCTCATAGAGTTTAGGATACGTTACAATTTTATGAAAAATGTGTAAAAATGTGTATCATAAATCAATTAAAATAAAGTATAAAGTTTTTATAATATTCCATGTGAATTGATGTTTCATAATCTACACTGTAAAACTTGTATCAAAAAAGTTCAAAAGGGTTCCTTCTAGCAAGGTGTTTTAATCTGCAGTGTCCTGTTAGAACTTTAGTGATAACGTAGTTTCATTAGGTCGAAAACGAAAAGTATTTTAAGTGCGTCCAAGATATTTGGACACACTTAAATTATTGTCGATAAAATAAGTTGTTGTAGCTAACCAGGTTTTGCTGGAAGACGGAAATAGTGCAGTGGCTAGCGAACTGTTGTAAACATTGAATTTTTCAGAAGCCCCTTTGTCGCGGTGTTCAGGAATGTATTCCCGTTGAAATGTGTGACCGCGGTGCCTACGTCATTGATGCGATTTTAGCGCAGGGGATGACCAACTCTGTTTCACCTTGGACGCAATAATGTTTTTAAATATTATTTACGTAAATAAGTGTAATATTTCTAACTGTAGCTGCAAGATGTCTTGTAATCTAGCTCTTAAAATATATTTTTGTATAATTTGAATTCAACAATATTATAATCAGGGAGCCAAAATCCAAACCGTTTATGCGCTCCGTAGCTGCAAAACGTGTTAAAATATTTACTATACAGCACTCTTGAGGTGATTTTGACATAAATGACGCTATTTAAATTATCCAGAATAAACAAATACCTATGCCTGTGAGCTGATGAACCTGGGCTTGTTGGGTATCTCATTATTCGCCGAATTAAACGAGAGTAAAAAATATGAACTAGAGTAGATGCGAGTGGATTAATACACTTTTGTGTGTGAAATAGAATGAGAATCCTATATAGGGTCAAAGCACCAATGAATGACCGTTTTAGGTTCAGCTTGTAGTGAAATCCTCATTAAAGGTATATTTTTTTTATTAAAGCGTACAAAATAAAAGAAAACAATTAAAAACACATTAATTTTTCGACTTTCGACATTTTTTATTAAAGTACTTTTACTTTTAGTTTTTGTTTTTTTTTTTTTAAAGAAATATTCGCGTTTTTATCATTTACCCAAATATTTAATTTTCAGGGCCATTTTCAACGAGTTATTAATAACGCACTATTAGAAAATGGAATCATGTTGCGGCAGAGTGGGATTTGAACCACAGACCTTCGTTTCGTGAGTCTGAGACATTAGCCACATGACCACAACCCGAGTAAAACGACCACAATACGAGTATTATAATTATGATTAATATTACTCTAAAAAAATAGCAGAATCACTAGTGAATGACCACTGCTACCCCAGTAAAAATAATACTTAGATTTAGTTACATCATAACATTATAAAACACCCCGTACATTAGAATATGGATCTATTCAAAGAATTGCATAAGAAATAGCATCAAATAAAACACTTACCACACCTTTCGTTATTAAAACACTATCAATCACAGAACAATAACGGGAAGACGCACTATTACCTTTTGACAACTCGCAGTTCAAAACTTATAGATTTGTTTCTTACCAAAAGATGTGTCCGCCTACCGCTTTTGTCATTGTTTCTAGTGTTAAAAGTTTTTTGACTGGACACATGTAGCAATTCTTATTATATTATGTTTTATTAACCAATGATCATTTACTGGGGGGTGGTCACTTACTGGTGCTTTGACCTTAAGTGTGTGTGATGGCTAATCTCAAATCGGAATCATAAAAAAAAATTAAAAAATTGAGTGAAATGAAAAAAACTAAAGGCATTGAGGGTGTAGAAAGGACATATTGGCCATGCCTACATAATGTTTGTATTTCCGAGAAAAATAATTTGGTTAACTTTCTTCCACGTGCGGCTGACTGAGTCACCCAGGACCCTTTAATCAAAGTAGTACACCATTGCAGCGCATCGACGTTATCAGACTTACACTTCTTAATTTTATCTATGTATTTTTTTTCTTCTTCTCAGTCGCTCCTCAGTTCTGAGGGTCGTGATCGTTGGTACTCCACAACCATTCCATTGACACTGCGTCTCCACCCTTTGTGGCTCTGCGCCCTCTCCACAGCTCCATGTAGAGCCGCCCATGACATTGCTTTCACCTGGTCAATCCATCGAGCTGCAACTTTACCTCTGCTTTTTCATTTTTGCACGGCTAAAAAGCAAACATTTAGATTGAGTTCCTCCAGTATGGAGACGTTTGTTATTCTGGCTGTCTATGGGATATGTCTATGTCTTAGAATTTTACGCCATCACCACATCACGAAAGCATCTACTTTCGCCTGCTCACGTGTTTTTAAAAAAAATACAATGTCATTAAAAATACAATGCTTTTACGGTTCCCAAATAAAGTATGGTTTGTAAAACATTGGATTAGTGTTTGCGGTTCGCCCTGTTATTTCGTTTTACAATCAACATGAAGTGCACTTTGAATAATTTCAGGCAAATCTGTGGTAACAAACCGCACCCAATTTTAAAAGATGTAATTTGCTAGTATAAAAATATACATAGCAAAAAAATAATGAACTCTTCATTAAAAAAACTTCAAAGTTGTGTCTGCTTTTGACATGCCCAGACTTGAGATTTTGGTTTCTCTGATACAGCTCCTTTCTTGATCGCCCTCGTCCTACGCTACCATTTATGCTCGCGATAAATATCTCTTTACTATTGGTGACTTTTTCTTGATCTTACCAGTCAAACTTCTCAGATTTGCACTCTCACCGGATTTCATCATACGAAACCCTCTTATAAATTCATTTTCCTCACATTTGTCACGAACAGACAGCATTTCGACAGCGTTTATCGGCTTTCATTCTTCCTCTGCCAGGTCCATGTTTCACTTCCATAAATAAGTGCTGGGAATTAAACTCCGTTGTGCACTACCAATCTAGCTTAGATCGAGTCAAAATGCATTAATGAAGGATTTTAGCTGGTTTGATATTCATGTACAAATTAATATCTAACTGCATAGATGCCCATGATATCCTTGCTCAGATAAACCATAATGTACCTCGCCGTAACTTGCGCACCTATCCTGTGTTAGCTGTGGGAAATCAAAAAACTAACATCGGATTCTTTTCCCTTCTGCCAAGGATCCTCAGAGCAGTGAACGAAATCACACTAAACGGTACTGTCGATGTGTTTCTACAGCAAGGGCAGGCATTTAAGAAGCAAGCGGTGTTGTCTCTCCTGACGCGCGATGTCACACTTGCCATTTCCACCTAGATTATGCTATATACACATATACATACCTTTTGTTTATTATACACTTTGTTAATTTAAGTAGATTTTAAGAAAGTTTAGATTAAGTGTAACTCATTAATGCCAATCTATTAGGGCTTACTTAAGCCCGTTGATTGGCTAAAAAATAAAATAAAACAAAAAACGACAGTTTTAAAAAATATTATCATGTTTCTAATCCAATATAATATTTAAGATGATATACTCGTATGTCTGTGTTAACTTATTTTTCGTCTCAACTTAACACAGGAATTTCGGTCCCACGAAGTTGGATATTATGTGTAAAAGAATGTGCTATTCACTGTTCATAGGAAAATAAATAAATAAATATATATTTAAATAAAGGAATAATAAACAAAAAAAGGATGAACGGTCATTTCGACTGCAAATCCATTCTGTTATTCCGCAAAAATGACAAAGTACCCAGAGCTAGGTGTTCCTAAATAAATAATCAGTTTCGTACTATGAAGTTCAGTTGGTCCCATTTAACCCAGAGGGTGTTTTATTCTGTAGGGATGCAGTATACGGTACGGTTTGCAGTCCACAATACACTGAGACCAGTCACGGCCTAACCTCGATATTTTTACTTGATTTAATTTTTTACACGTTTATGTTTTTACATTGACTGTTAAGTTCGATTGATTTATTATTTATTAATTTTAAAGAAACAAACAGTCGACAATGATATAATAACATTTAAAAAAATACAGTTTAAAGACAAACCAGCAAAGTTTCTAAATAAGAATCAAAAATATTATTAAATTGTGTTGCAACAAAAGGTTGTGTTAATGTGTATTTGTATGAGAGAAAGTGTAGATGTGTGTTCATGTGTATGAGTGTAGGTGTAAATGTGTGTGAAAAGGTGTGTGTAAGTGTGAGCATCATTAAATAGTAAGTAGGATCGTATCGCAGCCAGAAATATTGAGTTTTAATTTATTTTTAAAAAAATTAAGAGGCATGTAAAATATATCAATAGATGAAAAAAACATTAAAGTTAGAGCAAGAACGATAGAGGAAAGAGTATTGTGCATAGTTAGTGCTACAGACTGGCAGATGGAACAAATACTTATTTCTTGTCACGCGTAAGGGGACATTGAGATTACTTTTGGAGAATAGGTAAAAAGAGTACTTTATTATTCAATAATTTATGTAAATAGCATAATTCAGATACAGTGCGTCTATTTTTAAGGGTAAAAAATCAATTTATTTTGGCAGATTGCCTGTAAGTAAAAAGCGTTTTATTATTTTTATAATCTAGGTATTTAAAAAATTTTCACCATCATCATCAGTGGCGCTACAGTTTGATGTAGGCCTTGCCCCAGCTTCCTCCCGAATACGTCTCAATTTCTACCTGTACCCTGCAACTCTCTTCGGTTCCCTAGGTCAATAAGGAAGTTCGGCGGTTTTTTTAAAATTAATAATATTTGTACTATCAAACTGAATTAAAATTAATAAAAAAATATTTTTCATTTACGTATTATCTGAGCTATGATTTTTCAATTTTTATTTTATCTATTTATTTGATCGAGAGCTTCTACAAGTATGATACATATTAAAAATATATATAATAAGGAATAAAACATTCGTTTGTAAATGCCCAAACAAAGCGAAACAACTGTCACATAATCTTTGTTTTTATATTGTAAAAATGAAATAGAATGTTCAGTAGACTAAAGTCATTGATGGAGTTTTATATCAAAAGTATAATTATGGAGTTCTACAAAATAAAAGCCAAATCCATTTCCATGAGTGATTTACAACTCTTTTAAAATGGCCCTCAAAATCAATATTTGGGTAAATATATCCAGTTTCTCACAACGTCGATTTAATGCAAATTTAATTTGCATGTTAAAAATACTTTATAGTTTATTTGATGTCCGGACTATTCTCCAACAAATATCTCTTGATGTTCCTTCACGTAGACTCAGAAATAATGAAATTCTGTTCCTCAGTCATCATAAGACTGATTATGGTTTCCACGCGCCTCTACCCAGAATGATTAGATTTGTAAGTGAAAATTAAGATCTTAATTATTTTGTCGGTAAATTGAGTTGTTTTACAAATAGACTGAAAAAATATTCCCAAAAAATTTACTCTATATTTGTCGAATGAACTTGGAAATTAACCTGGAAATAATGCCTGTCTAATGTATTAACTTGTCTTTGATTTTCTTTGTTGTATTGCTTTGATTATTTGTTACTGTATTATTATTGTTTTTCGTTATATGATTTGTTTAAATTGGACATTGTTCGTAAATTTTTTAAATAAATAAATCATAAAAAAGCAAATATTTATTTTTCCAAAAAATAAAAAATTCGCAGAACTGTATCTTTCATCCGCTTGGACGCAGTTATAACAAGATGGGGAATATTTTGTTAAAGTTTTGATAAAACAGTCGTGGCCGTTTTCAAGCTGGCAGTCTTAGATTTAGATTCTGGGTGCAGTGGTACACATGCATTACAGCTTGCTGCGCATTATTCATCGCGTAAATAATGCAGTTGCACCAGATGCAAACACAACATGGGGCCACGGGGTAGGGGGCGAGGGCCTAATACCGGACAGGGGGTGGCGATACCGCCTACTACCATACCGTCGCACCGCCATACCGTCATACCTCGTAGGCCGTATTAGCGCGCTGCGCCCTTTGTTCCGTATGCATTTACGAGTACCTACGATAGTGCATTTTACATCAAAGTGTTGTAACCAAACTAACTAACTTTTTTTTTCATCTATTGATATATTTAACATGCCCCTCAATTAAGTTGGAACGATTGCAGGATGTTTGTATACGTTATATCTTTAATCTTCGCAAATTTGAGCACATGACAGAATACTGCACTCAACAACACTGGCTCAGTATCAGGCATAGAAAAAAACATTTACATTCTGTCACTTTTCACAATATTTTGAATAATCCCACTTCGCCTGTTTATATGAGAGAGCTCTTCCAAACTCTATCACAACATGGATCTCTTCGCTCTAGTAACGAGAGAACCCTTTTAATACCCCTTCACCGCTCTAATTTTCTTGCCTCCTCTTTCACAGTAGTATCTGCACAATTGTGGAATAATCTACCCACTAATATAAGAGATGCGCCTTCTTTATTAACATTTAAATCCAAATTTAAATGTCACTGTTTCAATGTTTGAGTTGTTCTTTTCTCCTTCTTCTTTTCATCATATCACCTCTCCTCTCCTATCTTCATAGTAAAGTGTAAATTTTTTAGTTAATTTTTGTTTTAGTTAATTGTAATATAAAGTTATAAGATTCTCAACAATATTTTGAGTTTGGTAGATGCCTGGACTTCTATTTTACGTTCTCTAAAATGTTCTTCATCTCTGTTGCAATATGTTATAAGATTCTGTTGATATATGTCCATGTACTTTGTAATTTTCTCAAACTGAACTGTTTGGTTAAGTAGGAATAAATTGTCTTAAGGCAATATGCCCGCCCTTATATGAATATAAATTGTATGTGTATACAATGCGGAAAATAATCATAATAATTTTTTAAAAAATATAAAAATAATTAAAAATAAACAAAGACTCATTCTTTCTGGCTGCGATACGCTCCTACTTGCTATTTATTGATACTCACGCTACCTGAACACTTACTTACACACAAATACCCACCCCCTTGCCTCTACATTTAATCTAACAAAAATACACACGAACACACCCTTTTGTTACACAATCATTTAATATGTACAATTTTTATTTACTAACTTCGCTGGTCTGTCTTTAAACCTTATCTTTATTTTGTTAATCATTGTTTGCTGTTTGTTTCTTTAAAAAAACATATTATAACAGAAAGTGAATCAAAAACAAAGAACTCAAACTTGAAAAAAATTGTACTGAACATGTACATAATACAAGAATTTCAGAACAATATCCCATAATTCCATAACGAGACAAGGACAATCGAGACTTATACCCGTATGCAGAGACAAACCTTAAGGTGAGGAGAGTACATTCTATTGTCTCCACCTTCGGGTTATTCTCTGCATTTGAAATTAGAATGTACTTTCCTCACCTTAAGTTTTGTCTCTGCATACGGGTATTATACTTAAAATTATACAATAAACTACCAGACAAAACTATGTAAACAAAAGACTCTTTCGAAAGATGTAAAAAAAATATTTACAACAGATTATGAAAAAAATATTAAATCTAATTTTTATAAAGTGAATGTAATAATCCGTAAGGGTTAATTAATATTTTTTTCAATAAAAAAAATACCGATTTCTCAATAGAAATAAAGAGTTTAAAAAAAATCACCTCAAATTTGTTGCAACAGAGAAGAAAAACATTTTTGAGAAGGGAATTTAATGGAAGTCTAGGCATTTACAGGGCTTATGACCTATCGTTGGCTGGTTTAAGTGGTCTTTTTACACACTGCGAAACATTCACCATTATGCCTATGTTCGAACATTAACTTTTCCTCAACTCTTCCATCTGAATAGGTGCGAAGGTTTTCACGGTCACTGTTATCAATATTATGTATCTTTTTTGGGTGATACCGTGTTTGTTGGATTTGATCCTGATTTGACTTTTGTGAAGTAAACGAGCTGAAAACTTTATCATGTGGGTGATGATTCATCCAACTGAACCTAATCAAAATATTGTTGAATCAACTTACTGGTAAAATAAGAAGTATAAAAAATGGAATATTGTTTTCAGGCGTTGCCTAGTACGTAAATTGGGATATTGGGAATTAATAAATTAAAAAATTAATAAATTATAAGAATTTATTTATTATACCCACTTCGGGGATTGATCCATTCCTTTGTCTTTAAATATTTGGACATACTCAAAACATTGTTGATCAAACTATCTGATATAAAAAGCATAAAAATTGAACAGTATTTTCAGGCATTGCCAAGTAGGTGAAACAATTCAGTCAGATACATCTCACCCACGTCAATAAAGGATTCGACTCTTTTACTTCACAAAAGTCAACAGAAACGTTGAGAAAATAGTGAATATTACACGGTGTATAAAGTGGACACATAACAAGCTAATGACATATCATATAAGTCTTGTTAAAGCCTTGACTTGAGCCTCCTAACCAATAAAAAAAAACAAAATTACATGTTAAGGTTTCTGGTTTTGTATCACATGCACAGCTGTATTCTTCATTCCGCCTGGATACAGAATATACGTTCAATATCTAAAATATTACTTGAATCCTTTATCATTAAGTAAAATGTAAATTTTTTCTCCTACTTTCCTTGATTCAACCTTCACCACTCTTCAACAATTTCCTTCTTTTCCTTCCCACTATCTCCTTGTTTGTCCTTATTTTTTATATTTGAAAACATAGAATATTTATCTTTATATATATAATATTCTTCTGTACGTGTGATGTCACTGAACTCTTTAATCGATTAACGTGTGGTTTTCAGCGAAATGTAGATCTTTGCGCTATGCGTGTTCGTAGATATTAAAATTTTCAATCGAATCTGTAAAAAAAAAGTTAGAAGCATAAATCTTTTTTTTTTTTCATCGACCTACCAGGGTTGCATGCGACGAGAATGCACATACAAAAAAAATGGAAGGATGTTGTTTTTACGTGTTTAAAAAAAGTTGGTTTTTGACTGTTTACAAACAACATTCGCTTTTTATGGATCCCAGTATATATTTTCTTCCCATTTATTTTTTTTTACTGGATTATTCGTAATACTAAAATAATAAAAAAATTCTGCGCTATCTGTACCTAAAAGAGTGTGGGTATTATCCTTGGCTCTTCCTCACCAACTTTTTACTGGGGATGCTAGGCTATCAGTCATTATGGAGGAGGGGGGACGTTCATTTGGGTGTTCACTTTTTTCAGGTGATCGGTGGTCGCATACATAACTCAGAAATTCTGATAGATGTAGGTCTGTTCGTACCTGATAACTATCTTCGACAAAGACAGCATCGATTGTTTTACCTACCACGATGCAGAACCAACCTGCCAATGGTTATGCCGGTTGGGAGAGCAATCTTGCTACTTAATCGCATCGCCTCGGATGTCGACATTTTTCACGACAGTGGCCTTTCCTTAGGAAAGTACTTTCTAACTTCAAATTTTTCTTTTTATATTTTGTTATATTATTTTAATAACATATCTATCTGCTGTAATTTGTGATCTTTTATTGTATTTAGAATGAATCGGGTCTTTTTTCTGTAATGTTCCAAATATCTGAATAAATAAATGAAATGAAATAAATGAAATGAAACATATTTATAAAGTTTATATTTGAAGCACTAACTTTATGGTTATTCATTATAATAAAATAAATAAAACAACTTTGTTTTTAACCACTAATTTCAGTTAAGTGGTTAAAAATAAAGTTGTTTTATTTATTTTATTATATGAAACATATTTTTTACAATCGCATCCATGAATAAAGTGCACCCCCGTTGGTAAGAAGCGACAAGTTTGACATTTGCAAAAAGAATTCTATATTTGAAAATAAATTATTTTACGTTTTGGAATTCAATCATAAACAAGTACCCAGGAGGTACCTAGCTTGTACAAGAGATACCTACTTATTAATGAAAAGTCGTTTTCCAAGGTTCTAGCAGGCAAGCCAACGTTCGGACAGGACAACGCAACGTCTGTTGGGTAGGCTAGTTCTTAATATAGTTTAAACCGCCGTCGTTTTATTTTAGTATAGTTAATTTAATACGTATTATTGAATGGCGGGCTCTGCAATTTTTATACATGCATTTTTTATAGTTTCTTTTTATAATAATTTAACCTGTACATCTGTTTGTAAAAAAAAAAAATTGCTATCGGTATCTTTATTAATATAAGGATCGTATGATACTAGATCGTTTATTAAGATAAACTGTACGAAGTCTTTGTAAATCCCCGCTGAGTCCGGAGAATTGAACTAGATTTTTTGGACCGCTTTTATGGGGTTTTGAAGATTCCAGGATGTTTATATACTGGAAAAAGGATATCTGGACCACGCCTTAGGAGCGTCAAGGGAAAAAAGATAACGCATTTGTTATGGCAAGGTTTTCAAGATATCTCTATCAATTTATTTCGCAATATCCGGTAGGCGGATTTAGAAACATTCATATAAATGGTTGTACCGTGGATTTTTCGTACCTGAGAAAACAAATCGCCCATTAAATATTTGAATACGTACTTATATTAAATATTTCGATATTTTCATTGGCAAATATGTACTTAAATTTTCGATATGAAAATCGAATTCAAATAACGTGTGTTTGAAATTCAAATATATTTTTATTATTTTATTGTTACCGAAACGGACCCATAGGCAAGAAACGGAATGACAAGCAGTATCACAAAATAGAATTTGACTCTAAAACTTGCCTACAAATATTTTATTCGATTTTTTAATGTTTAATATTAGTAAATATATTTTATAATATAAGTTCAAACATCGCTTGCTCCGAAAAGTAGCGTAGATGCTTGGACTGGAGAGAGGTTATTATTTTTATGCTGATATAGAGTCAATGTTAAATATTTCTAGTGTAAAAAGACGTAGAACTAATATTGATTTCATATATATGTTCGGCATTCTAAATGGTATAATCGATGTTCCATCATTATTGGGACAAGTGAAATTCAATATTCCGTTTCGTAGGTTGAGAAACAATGAACTATACTTCATTGATCAGCATAGAACAAATTATGGCCTTAATTCTCCAATGTCCCATCTTTGTCGTATTGTAACTCATGACAAAATGTGGACTTTTTTGGTTTAAGTTTACAGCGATTTAAACAAGTTCCAAATAAATAGTCCAGCTCTCGTCTTTATGTGCCTTATGTTTGTCAATGCTTCTTTTCTTTTTGTAAATGTTTTTACTATTATTATTTTATTGTAATACTTGAACCCTTTAAATTGTATAAATGGACAATGTCCGTTAAGGAATATATAAATAAATGAGTTTTAGCGAAGTATTTTTAGTAAGATTTTTTCGAGTAAAAAACATAAATATAATAAAAAATGAAATATTTATTTAAAATTGTGTTTTTACACTAAAAAAATTTCTTAGTCCCTGGACTGGTACCTAAAGCGTAAGACTGATTATCTTACCTTAATGTAACAAAAATAATCAAGATATGCTGCGATTGGTGTACCAATGCAGTGCCCTATTCATCATTAGGTTCAAAGAGGGAATGATGATGATGATGGCTTTTATTTATATTTAATTTAATTATTGTTTTGTTTTAATTAGTGTACATGGCAGAAATGCCTTTTATAAACAAAATCATATTTACATTAAACATAACAGTGTTCTTTTACAAAACTATAAAATAATACAAATTCAACGTAGTCATACATATTACACAGTTTTTAATTTTTTAACACATTTTACTTTCTATACTTAGGTAAATAAAAATAAAGTTAACGCATTAAACGAGGAGCTTACCGCTAAAATCATAAATTCTTAATTTCTTGGTAGTGTTGCAATTAATTAATATTGAATTCCGTAGTAAATACGAACTGTCTTGTGCTTATGTTCGCCACAATTAAAAAAAAAATGATAATGATAAAAAATAAAAATAAACCTATTTGAAATATTTACAAAATAAAGTTTCAAATGTCTAGTCATAAATATACACATATATATTTTTCATGTATTTACTTAAAAGTTGTTTTTTATCTTTCTACAAATTAATGTAAATATTTAAACAGTAGTAGGTATTTTATTTTAATTTTGTATTTTTTCTGGGATTCGTTTTGAAATCAAAATTATACAAATAACAAGCTTTGTTTTATTAGTTGGTTGAGAAAAATTGCCCTTTGGCAATAAGTCTGCTGGTGCACAAATATATATAATGAGAAAAGGAAATAAAGACAGAGGAAACGATGAGGGATTAAGGAAGATAAAGGAGACGTTTCTTCGAGCGTGATTTAAACAGAGATACCGTACACATATTTTCTAGTAGATGGGAGATGATTTAAAAGTCGAGCAGCATGGGCACTATATTAGTGAAGAAGGAGGTATTGTAGATATGATAAAAGAAACACAGACATTTTCAAACTAAATGCATTTTAATTTATATGTATTAATAACTCTCCCCGCTTTCACAATAAAATACCAAGTCCCACGTGTAACATTGAAAGGGGGAGTTATTTGCAGTAAGAAAGATATATGTTTTCTACAAAACAGGCGTGAAGCATGGACACCTTTTCTGTATTTATGAGATTTTTTATTGTTAGCGAACTTCAGACAGTTCATAAAACGGAAAAAAAAATATTTTAGCTTTGACCGCTTTTTGCGTAAACGAGTATCTAAGTTCATAAACGTGTTTTAAAGCTTAAAACTGATACTTGATCACGTTTGAAATTCTAGATATATATGAAAACGAGTAATTAGATCACATGCGAAGAGACGTAGGTTAGGTGCTAAAGTAATTGGACAGTTAGACGCGTATTTTTTTCTTGAAATGAGGATTTTTAAAAAAATGTTATATATGATGTCTCATTTCTGTTGCAAACATTTATTTTCATGTTCCTAACCGTGTCACCACAAGTCAAAAACTGCTATTATTAAATCTTCTACGAGAAACTTTTGTTTTTATGCCCCAATGTCCAGAATATATCGATTGGTCCATTTTTTTATTTTTTTATTATTGATTTTTTTTGATTTTTGCATAAGAGGTAAAACAAAGTATTTAAACAAAAAAAGCATAATTACATAGCAATGAAATACATATTAGAAGTAAAAATAGTAAACAAAAAATCGCACAAATGCATGGCTTGTTCGTGGGTATACAAGAAAATGTTAATGAAATTTTGCTCCTATAATAAATAATGGACAGTTATAATATTTTTGTGTAACATAAAAAAGAGAAAATAGAATATTCTATAAAAGATTATATTGTATTTTTTTCATAGTAATTAAAAAAGGAAATGAAATAATAAAATAATAAAACCTTAAAATATTCCTTATTATTAAAGAGCAACAAAATATATCATAGAAAAAAAAGTTCTTATCTTTAATTTGAATCCAGAATAGTGCGTGGTCTTTTAAAGAAGGAAAATTTTGAAAGTTTTGAATCAATCAAATATTATCAGTAGAAAAAGAATTTAAAAAAATTGGGCCTATAAAATATGCATGTCTCTGTGCAAGCCTCGTTTTACAGTGTGGTATTTCTAACACACGATTCCTTCTTTCATCACACAACTTGGAATTCTTTGGGATAGATCTTCCAGCTTTTCATTGATCTCTTTGCCATTAACAGTGTGGGATTTTATTTATTGAGTAAATAAACAGTATGTACAAACTATATTGATCATTTTTTTGTACATAGGACACACATAACACACCTAAAAATTGTTTCACTGACGGCAATAATTCAAATTATGTAAATATAAAGGGATTTCAGTATAAAACTCCTTGATGATTTTCCGAACGTTTGAGTTTACTGTTTGCCATATTGATGTGCCATTTATATGTTTTTTTAAAATTATTTTTTATGTTTCTGATCCTATATTTGTAGTGATATACTCATGTGTCTGTGTCAACTAATTGCTCGTCCCATCTCAACACAATATGACTTCTAGTCCCATGGAGTTGACTTATGTGTCAAATAATGTACAATAAATTGATGTATGTAAATATATAAATTAAAAAGATCTTTTAAGACAGTCAACCAAAAAAATAATAATATATTCTTTTTTATTATTATTGTTATGTTTTTTTTTTACCGATACAATTACCGATAGAATTATAAAGAGTGGCTTTTCACCAGTATTCAAATTCACTCTAAAATATTATTTGTGTAATCTTTGTATTTTCGTGTGTAATAAACCAAAAATAGTAAGTAACTTTAATTATTTTATTTATTTATTCCTTGAGGTTAAATCCATTCAATCATAATATGTTTTACATGAACTAACAAATAGCTACTATCAAGTAGAGTAAAATAATATATCCTCTACAAAACTATAATTAACCTATAATTTTGGTTTATTTGTAAATATTATATTTTTTTGTAACAATAGCTGTTGTTTTCTTTTGAAAAATAAAATTGAAATTTTAAAATTGTTAAATATTAAAAATGAAAAACATGTATATATATATATATATATATATATATATATGTATATGTAGATGTTAATAAATCCACCTGGTCCACGAAGAAGTATAGAAATTGAAAAAAAATATTTTCACGCTTTGTCTAGTATGTACGTAAAATAATTCAATTACATGAATCTCACCCGTATAAATAAAGGTTTTAGCTTTTTAACTTCACAAACATCAACAGATTAAAGAATTTAAGGAATATAGATGTTCGAATATGGGTAGAATGGTGAAGGTTACACAGTGTGTAAAGTAGCCATTTAAACCAAACAATGACAGGTCACAAGCCCTGTAGATGCCTCGACTTCTATATTACCTTCCCCAAATTTTTTTTATCTCTATTGTAATACGTTAAGATGTAAATAATTAAAAAAATAAATATCTGCTTTTCTCAATATTTTTATGACTTTTGACTTTTTACATTAATTGTCATGAAAAATATCAGCCTTAGTAATTTTGTTGTTACATTGCTCGCATATTCTAGGTATTGCAGATTGTTTTAAAAAGTTCGTTGACGCCTTGTCTGTGTCAAACAGAAAATTTTGTCTTTTGGGTCTAGATGCTAGGATGAAGATAAATTGGCATAAGTTACCTCGAAGTTTTATATGTTGATCGCGTTTTTGAATAATTTATCCCATTATTTTATCGCTCTTGTTCGTCTTTGTGACATAGTTTTATGTTTATTTTTATTCAGTTTCTTATACATATGTTTTTTTATATAACGGTTGTATCTGGTTTAAGCCGAATATGTAATAATTAATCGCATTTATTTATTTTTGGCCATTAGATTTAGAATATCCATTTACTTTAACATGTCCAATTACAAAAGCTCCCAACATGGCTTATTTTTAAATTTCTTTACGTGGCTTTTAAAATGACGAGTATACAGATACAGCATACAGACAACTAAAAGTACTCAAATATATAAATACATATTTTTTTTATTCATCGTACAATTCAGTTAATTTGGGACTAATACTTAAACAACATAGAACAGTAAATATTAGACAAAATAATTACAGCACATCAATATAATCATAACAGAAAAAGGGAAACATTTACCAACTTATTTGGCACAAAAAATATTATACAAAACAATTACAGCGCATCAATATATTTTTTTAATTAATTTATTTATTTGGCTTTTTGTAAATAATGTTATTTGAACATTGGCCAATGGAAATGACCAATTATTGCCAAACGGAAATTATTTCCAACCAACCAATAAAATAAAAGTTTTATTTTTATAATTCAAGTTACAGAACATATTAAATAGAAACAAAAAAATTAAAAAGTTAAAAATATATAAAAATAGAAATAAACGTATTTGTTTATAAATTACTTTAAATCAAAACTATTACTCACTGGGAGAAAGGAAAAAAGAGGAAAAAGGAAAGGAGAAGAGATTCAGGAAGAGAAAGTAGATGTTTCTTCAGACGTGATTTAAACAGAGCTAATGTAGTAACATCTTTGATAGTGAATGGGATATGATTCCACAGTCGAGCCGTATGGACACTTTATGAGTTAGAGAAGAAAGAGGAATTGTGGATGGGTATTAAGAGAGTGCCTTGAGATTAGAACGAAGAGGTAAACCATGAACTGATAAGCGTTGAAATTTTTCACGCAGGTATATAGGAGCGTTAGGACTATGAAGTACATTGAACAGGGGTGAGAGGAAGTGATAGTCTCTCCGCTGTCTAATTTTGAGCCATTCCAGTTGCCCACGATAATAATAAATGTACCTAATGCATGTATTCTGAAGTCGTTTAAGTTTATCGAGTTGCTCACAGCTTAAATCAGTCATGGAAACATCAGCATAATCTAGAATGGGTAGTAGTAATGTCGTAAAAATAACAGAAACATTTACTAACTTTATAAAGTATTTGAAAAAGTCACCAAGAAATTTTCTATTATCTAACAGATGTTTAGCTCAATGTATAAAAATAAACTAGAACACAGTTATCTAACAAGTTTTACATCTGTTGATGATCTGATAGTACAAAAATTAAAAAATAAATAATAGGGAACGTTAGATTTTATTGTTCCAAAAATATTGAATATGCTGTCACTTGACTTTAAAAGATGTCATAATGAAAAAAAAGAAGTTTTTATTACAGTTGCAGAAGACAGAACGTTAGAAGCTTGTTAGAAGACAAAGCGTTGCTATACTGATTTATTATTTATTTAAAACGTTCACTTAAGGAACTCAGAATTTTTATATCTCGTAATATACATTTTTACGATTTTATTTTTAACCTTTCTTTTCTTATTTTAGATTTTTATTTTAATAATTCGTTTTTATTTTAGTTTTCTTTTTTTGTTTGTTTTCTATTTTGTTTTGTTTGCATTTATGAGCACCCACCACTTTTTAATATATTTTTTATATAATATATAATTAATAAATATATTTAAGTATTTAATTGTTTTTTTTTCTATTCTTCTACTTTTAAAAAAAAATATTTAAACCATTTTATTTGGTTTTGTTGCGTTTTTTTTCTTGAAAGTAACAAAAACTAAATAAATAAATGTGTATTTTTGTATACGTGTACAATATTATTTCTGTATTCTTTGTCCGATGACAAACTGCATATTATTTAATAGTTTATGGGGACAATTTTATATAATATCGGTTATAATTTTTCATGTTTTTATTCTTATAATGTATTCATATCGTATTATTTTTATTATTATGGATAACTTATATAGCGCCATTTTCGTAATAAAATACCTCAAGGGCGCTTTACATAGTGATTCTTTTAAATTTGTAATTTAATTAAAATAATTTATTTGCTATTGAAAGCAAATAAAAAGTTGATCAGGAAAAGAAAAATTGGAGAAAATGTATAATCAATGGTTTGATCTCGTATGACTAACGTGGCTCCACTATTTTTTCGGAACTTATTGAGGAAACGTATATTTTTGCTTAAGTTTTTACATTTAAAAGATACATTTTGGATAAGGGATTATTTGCTGATCTGTTCAATACTATAATGTTATCAGAACGCTATTTTAAGCATGGTAACATTTTTCCATTCAATATAATATCTATTATCCGTCTAAAGTTAGCTTCGAATTATCCAGTTCCTCTTCTAATCCTACTCAGATCTATCGTTAATCCTACTTTGATCGTATCCCGTTGACCATTTCAAGTGAACCTTCGTATTATCGAGGATTTTCTTCATAAGCGGGTTTAACCCTTCGACAAAAAATATTCACAAAGAAACAATGTGTGAAAATAGTAATGAACAAATATTAAATTTATTTCAGCAGAGAGGGAGAACATTTTTTAGAAGGGTACATGGAAGTCTAGTCATTTACAGGGCTTATGACCCTGTCATTGGCTGACTCGAGTGGCCACATTTTGCACTGGGTAACATTCACCATTTTTCCATATTCCCTTTTCAAAAATGTTTTCCCTATCTGTTGCAATAAATTTAGGTTTTAATAACTCCCGGAGAGAAATCTAGGCTGTCGGCATAAATTTTGTCAAAATTGATAAATACTTTATTTTATTTCTTTATCAAACAAACTGTCAGGCCGATTCTCCGTAAGGGTAGGCAGAGAAGATATAACGCCACATCACTCTGTCTTTGCATAAAAATCTCGCTTCTTCTACATTCATACATCTTTGCATACACTAGCGTCAATTATTCCTACTGACTTGTCCATCTTCGACTTGATCGTGCCATGTCTTTCTCGGTCTTCCTCGTTTTCTGCATCCATCAACATTCGCATCGTAGATTATTTAAGCCGTTCTTTCTCTGACCATTCCCTCTACATGTCCAAAACAACGCAGCACCCCTTTCTTGATTCTGTCGATAATGCACGTCTCAGCCTTACACGGGTCACAGATCTCAACATTTGTGCACCTATCATACATAGTTTTACCACACATTCGCCTGATGGATCGCATTTCGACAGCATTAAGCCTACTTTCATCATCATTTTTCCAATTTCATCCTTCGCTGCCATACATAAGAATTGGCACTAGAACTCCATTATGAACTGTTAGTTTTGCCTCCTGTAACAAATCTTTATCATTAAAACACGTTAAAATAAAAATAAATCTTCTTCATATCTGCACCCGATGGTGTATAGGGCATTACATTGAAATATTCAATGCAGCGTTATACGATCATCTGTTACGTAAAGGTATGATGATCAATCTAACGCTTCAGGTACTAGTCAAAAGACTGTGAAATATTGCAGTGTTAAATCACCCTTTAAACAAATATTTCACTACGAACCTGCTATTAATCGAGCCAAGGACCTCCACCATGGTAGACGCGCGAGTCACTACACTACGAGGCTGATATACTACCACTCAATTTTTTTTCAGGATTAGTACCAAAGAGTAGTTATCGAGTCAAAAATACCAGTACTGGGTTCTATGTCGATTTCTACTGTATACTTAAGACGCCTAGATATAGATGTAAGAAAATGTTTCTAAATAACCGCTTACCGACTTCTCCATGTCTACAAACAAAACGTGCCCATCTCTCCGTCGGGACACTAATTATACTAAACTCGGCCAGTTAGTTTTTTAATCGAAATATTTTTACTCAAAAATAAGCAATCGTAAAATATTGGGGGTTAACAATTAGCGCTACGTCAGTTTATACGTCATTATACGTCATTTGCGTCTCAAAATATGAAAGTTGCGTCTCGAAATGGACACGAAGCCGATGGAACAAAATGTTTCATCCCTTGGTGCACATGGTCGTACCTACCAGAAATTACCAGGAAAGATGTGGCTTATGTGTTTTCGGTTACCAGGCAGACCCCTCGGACATCGATAGTCGCTTTCCTCTCGTGAACAATAATATAATATGTGAAAACAGTGCTTAATTTATTTAGTTCTTTGTTGTTTGCTTTTTGTAACGAACACTTGACTAACTTACTACTCTGCTAATGTATGTTTTTTTTATTTAAATCGTTATCATAAACCACTTAATTATTTTAAACTTAAAATACATAAATATATCCTCTCTGCCTACCCCTACGAGGAAACAGCGTAATGGTTTGTTGTCGTTGAGATATGCCCAGACCTTAATATTTTCTTCTCAAAGAGGTTCTGTACCTCTGATGAAATATCTTTTAAGCTTGTTTTTTTTTAGAAAATTTAAGCTTATATTTAACAAAAAGTGAAAAGTTCACGATTTTACCACAGAATATTAATATTTTTGTGAATAGAAATCCCCTTGACTTCATTAAGGATCAAATTTGCTCCAACGAAACATGAGCTCAGCCATAACATTGTAACGACTCTAGACCACTCCTTTCATACGAAATAAGCCTTTCACCTCGTCACACATAATTTAAAACCGTAAGACCCCTGGCGTACTTTTCCCTTAAGAGATTTTCCCTTTAACGGACTTAGCGATGCTCGGTCAACACAGCTAGAGACCATTTTGCAATGCCCTCGCTCACAAAGAGAGCCTGTACTTTACATAATACGTGTAATTTTATTCGGGAAAAATCGCCCGTAATGCACGCGATTTAAATAAATACATTTTCTTGGAATATTTTACTCTACTTTTAAAAATATTATGAATGAAATTTTAATATTTCAAGTCCTTGAAATTCCTAGATTTCATATTTATAAATCTATTATGCATATAGGATTGGTCAAAGAAATTCCACCACCTAAAAGGATATGCGATAATAGACAATTTTAATGTACCGGAATTTAAACATTATTTTTCTATGACTCTTTCGCAATCGCCTCCTCGATACTGTATGAAAAAGAGAACTGCACGTCAAACTAATTGTAAAAGTATGAGAATAAAATTGTCTTAATAGGAAAATATCACATGCCACGATTACCGATAAAATAAAAATAAATGGATTTAGAATAATTAATTGTATTTTAAAAATCAATGTGGAAGTTGTGGAGAAGTGTTTTCATGCATTAAAGAACTTAAAAAAAATACGTCGCTATAAAAACGCAACATGTTTGGCCTTGACAGTTGTGACGTCAAGATTCGTGACAATGTTATAAACAAATTTGAATGGCAGTATCAAATAAACATGAATCGTGACGTATTAGGGGCGTGGCTAATTGAATGACCTTTTTTGCGGGAATTCAAAATTACAAATTTAAAAATATTATTATGCTACTAATAATCAACAATATTTTTTTTTTACTGAACAGCATTTCAAATGTCTTTATTACTTTAAAAATGTAAAAAAAATATATATTTTCCTATTATATTTGTATACCGTTCGTCCGAAGATGGCAGATAAAACTGGGACCATTTTAGGTTTTTGGATGGTCGTAGGTCCCATAAGAAACAATTTATTAAAAAAGCAAAAGAATAGAAGACAATGATAAATATCTATGGTATGTAAAAAAATAATTACCCTAGTGCCATAACCAATGGAGAAAATACGAGAATACATTTGTATGAACAAAGGTGAGGCCGCGTTTCATCTTAATGATATTTTTATGTTTAAATTTAACATGTGATTTTTTTAACTGTCGAATTTACGAAAACATTTTTTTACACGAATATTTTAATTTTGTGATAGTTCAATACGAATTGTTTTTAATTAACAGAAAAATCCATTAATTCAATAATTTTTATACAAGTTTGAATTAATTTTAATTGAATTTATTAATTTATTTTTATACAAGAAAGGCTTTAATTTTAATTTCGTACCTGTCATGTAAAACCCCTTTGGGCCTTTATAAAAATAAAAAAATTATTCAAACCGACGCGACGGCGACGTACATTCTGCTCAAAATATTTCCAAGAACTGACAAATAAACGCACACGTATATTATTAGAATTATTTTGACGCGTTGCTGCTGGCCGTGTCCATACAAATTTCTACGGAGACAAGCGACTCTAGCGCTTCGAAATATTCCATAAGTTTGATTGAATTACAGTGAAAATATCATTATTTTGAGTAGGTTTTAATGCATTTAGAGTATAATTTTTTATTTTTTTTAGGATTAAATATATTTTTTTTGATGTATGTAACGGGCGCACGGATCATGACAGAAATGGCATTTTCCAGCATTTTTTTCAAACGGTATTAAATTTTAAAAAATATTTGATTTATATCTAAATGCTTGAGTTTACTGTTTACCAAACGGGATTTAAAAAAAATTAACTTGTGATTTACATCCAAATAAATTATTATGAAAATAAAACTTTGTTATCAGTGTTACACAATTTTATTATTTTACAAGAACACAATTATAGTTTCGGGAGAGCACTCCTCCCATCGACGGGTGAAATAAAACTAATATAATAAACACAGAATATTGTTTACAGTGTCATCGAATTTAAACAAAAAATAAAGAGATTAATCAGTGAAACTATTTATATTTTCATAATAATTTATAATGAAGTGTTACGAAGTGAATGCCGATCCAATTAAAAATATTACATCCAAATACTTGAGTTTACTGTTTACCACATCGATGTGCCAAATATATGTTTTTTAAAATATTTTTTATAATTACTTTTTTATGTTTCTAATCCTATATTTGTGGTAATAAACTCATGTGTCTGAGTCATATAATTGCTCGTTCTATCTCAACACAGGACTTTTAGCCCCACGGAGGTGGGACTTATTGTCTCAAATAATGTAGAATAAACTTATGTATACAAATAAATAAATAAAATAAAAATACTACTTTACAAATATTAACCAAACTATTTGCATAGAATTCACAGTTCAATCATTGCAACTGTTCGGAGCAAATCTCAACCGAATTCAAATCTACCTACCCACCGTCCCATTTCCTAGCACACTCCATGTAACAATAATTCTACTTGTGAGTGCCGCAAAAAACATTATATTATCAGTACAAAAATAACATTCAAGGAGTTAAGTGCGTATTATTTCATCAAGCGAGCTGTGCCAGCGTCAATTTAGACGGCCAGCTCCAAGATGTGCCAGCGTCTCACGACCGCCAGCTTCACCAGCCAGGTTCCAGCACTCATTATCAGCAGGTTAGTGAACTCCCTAACAATAGAGTCCACTCTAAATTTTCCTTCTCCTAGGACGAGATATTTTACACACATCGTCCACTCCTCAAGAGTAATTTTAATGTAGTTATTTAAAACTCAAATTAAACTTAAACAAAAACATAGTTAAAATTTACATTATGATCAATATATATTATAAAAAAATAATTTAAGCTACTGTATTATAAGTTATCGAATTCAAACGCATTATGTTTGCTATTTTTTATTTTTTATTTCCCATTCGTCTTCTGATTGAATTATTTGAGAAACTTTGCGTGAGTCATCTCTCTGTTTTTAAAGTTCACTTAAAGGTTGTGGATACCATTTTTTTTTGAAAAAGAGAAATACATACTTTTTTTTTACCCAAATATTAAATTTTTAAAACCATTTCCTAAAAGTCTTAAATAAAAAACCAACAAATTTAGAATATTAATATATTTATTGTAGAAACGTAAGGCTGTATAATATTAGAGGTGCGATATGTGAAATAAGGGAGTGCATTTTAGGATGGAAGTTGCCGCAATGCGCTTTTAACTAAAATTCGGGGCACAATAAAAGCTACCCCTATCAGATAGTATCAACCTTATTTTGGTCGCATATATTTAACGTCGAATACACAGTTTAACAAAATAAATGCAAGCTTTAGTGTTATGTATTTATTTTAAATAGTTGTACAAGATAAATTTAAGATACTTATTTTTTTATTGAAAAAATATGGATTAAATTCGCACACTTTCATATGACGTTTTTTTTTGTTGGTAGTGATTGCTGATTATTTATGGAGGTAACCATCGCTATTGCACAAAATGCTGTCAAAGACTCAAAATCCCAGCAAAGAGTTCATTAAAATCTTACAATTTCCATTGAGGTATATAACTATTGTAAACATGAGCGTTTCAGTTTCAGTGCTGCAGAGCAGCGTTTATTTTATAATTAAAAAATACACACAAGAATTTGTTACCTACTAAGTCTAAAGACTTAGTACACATTTTTTAATTTTTTTTTATTTTTATGACGGGTTTATATTACATTTATTTTATTTATATTTTACAAATTTATTTATAAACAGGCACTATAAAGTATCTAGAATATGTTTCTTCAGTTCTTTTTTTCATTTGAAGATCTTTCGTGTTAATGATGGTTTGTGGGAGATCATTGAACAATCGTGGAACAACGCAATTTAATGTTCGCTCTCCGAAGTAATTTGTAATTCGGGGAACAAACAGGGAGCCCTTTGTTTTTAATCTAGTGTTGTGAGTGTGGTAAACTCTTTTTTTTATATTCCGGATCAACAAAGTGATCTACAATCAATTTGTAGTCACAAAGTTGTTTTACCGGCAGGACATTACAGAATTTAAAATATACACCTATGTTTAAAATATTTTCCCTCAACCTGTGCGGCTTATTGGCATAATGTTTAATAGATCGGACTTCTGTCTGTTGCGAGCATTCCTCGGTTACTTTTCTCCTCGCAATTACTAAAATGCCGATATGTACGCTAAGATATTGCACAAATTGATCCGAAAAAGATAGAAAAAGCGATGGTTTAACCTTTCACCGGTAAGCAATATTTTTTTCTTAGTCATTACTTGCTTAAAATAGCTATTTTAATGTTAAAAAGTTTTATAAATATGTCACTTGTCGTAAGCTATCTCCTGTCTCAGTCCTGCTCAGTTAATCGGGCGTATAGTGAAACGATACACAAAAGTGACGCGTATGCGGAAGGGAGCATTATACTGAAAAGAACTTACAGTAGACCGATGTAAACAGTCCGCGCTTTTTACTGTACTACTTGTTTTGCTTGTCAAAGTCGACGGGCTATAACGTAACGATACTTGCTCCCTCAGCTAGCCATTTCCTTTCCTTTGGAACGACTTTTTAGCTCGGATTTGTATGGAGTGTTATCTCTTTATAATATATCTTAATGGCAATTTCACGCTAAATCAATAGTTAAAATATTATAATGTTGCAATTTAATACATAAAATAAATGGGTTGTGGTCATTTGGCTAGTGTTGTGGACTCACTGATCAAAAGTCTGAGGTCCACACTCCCCTCTACCATAATTGGATTCCCATTTTCAAATAGTGAGTTATTTACAACTCGTTAAAAATGGTCCCCAAAATTAAAATATTTGGGCTAATAAAAAAAACGCAACTGTTCCTTCTAAAAAAGGAATTGAGCGGTTTAATCAATTGAAAAATATAAGTAATTTTTTTAAAGGTTTTAAGAGGATGTGGTATCAGAGAAATTTGATCAATAGGTATTTGAGCTTTTTTTTCTGTCGCAAGTGCCTTCCCGATATTGTGTGAAAAAGACAACTGAATATTGGATTGATGATGCTTCACTAAAATTTACAAAATCAAGGTTTCGTTGTCCCACTTTCTGCACCCCAAAACTGAACCGATCAAATTTGTTTTTTGAGAAAAAGTATCATAATAAAATTTTCTGTATCAGTATTTTTTTCGTCATTTAAAATTATTAATCATATTTGTATACCGCACGTCTGAAGGTAACAGATAAAACTGGGAGTTTTTTGGGGTTTTTGGATAATCCTGGCTCCCATAAAAAAATATTTAGCAACTGGCAGGATCTTAAAGTAATAAAATGCCAGTAAATATAATAATTATTAACCACGAAGTAAGCTACAGTTTATTACACTACAACGGGCCGCAAGTATTTAGGTCGAGAATTACAAGTGCATGTAAAAACCTTTCGGATAAACGCAAAAAAGATTATGTAACTTTTCATTTGTGAGTAAGTACCTAGGTACTTGTTTATGATTAGATGCGCTTAACGTAGGAATACAATTTTCCAAAATGTATGAAATGTCAGTTTATATCATTTTATTATGACCAAAAATCTAAATATAAAATTAAAAAAAAAAAATTTTTTTTTTTTTTTAAATCCGTAGAAATTGAAATAAATTAAAAGAAATAATCTGATTGGGATCCATGAAAACGAATTTTGTTTGTAAATATTTTATTAATATATTTATTTATTCATACAAATACATATATGATACAAAAAAAAAACATATTCCAAAGTCTATGAGGCCAGAAACCCTGTGTTAGATTTAGATTGGGATAGAAAGTGGAAACATGTACATTATTAAATAATAGCAAAAATAAAGTATAACATAAACATCCACATAAAAACATCTGAACAATACACTTAGTAATATATAAATCTATGAAATATCTCGCAGCAGTCTCCTGCAATAGTCTCTTTCCTTAGACATAATCCAAATTTGTACACTCTTTCTGAAATACAAACTTTTTTACTTGTAAAAAAATAAAATCTTCCCAGTTTTTTTTTATTACATGCACTCTTGTAAAATTTGACCCTGATGAATAATGAATAAAACATAAATTTAAAAATACTTATCAATAATTTTAAGAACTATTAAAATACCCAGGATACAGCTCGTTAATATGCAAATAACTGCAAGTAAATCGGTCCAGTAGTTATTTAGCCTAACAAGGACCCACACACGAACATTGCATTATATATATGCATATATATGTTCAAGTTATAAGATACAATGTGTACCAGCTACACATCATTGTTAAGAGAGAGTTGAGCGGTAGCGAATGATTATTCTGAGGATAGATGGACGTGAAATATTGACTTTAAAGGTAAAACTGCAATATTTTATTGTTCCTCGAGTATCATTTGAAGCGGAAGACTGATCACTTTGCCTTTATTTAACAGATTATCATAGTAAGTCAAACGTTCGTATTATAGGTTATCTAAGACTTTACTTCTTAATTCTTTCTTACATTTTCAGGAGTCCCACAAGGCTCTAATTTAAGTCCACTTTTATAAATGACATTACTGGCGTGGTATCGTATTCACGAGTTTTGTTATTGCTGATGATCCAAAAATGTTTCTGGAGATTTCCATCTTGGATGATTGCCGCCTTCTCCAGTCTAATATAAATATTAAATTTGATTGAGGAACTCGGAACACACAAAATTTTAATGTTTCTAAATGTTATGTTTTGTCATATACAAGGGCATTTATTTTTATGCGGTACTGTATGGGAGTGTGTTCCCTTAAGCGAACTGCTACTGTCAAAGACCTGGGAGTTATGTTTGATGCTAAACTGAAATTTCATACTCACATAGGCACTGTTTGTGACAGTGCGCGCAAAATGTTGGGATTTGTTCTTCAAACAGCTAAGGTGTTCTTGAATACTTGTGTTCTTAAGCTTCTTTAAAACGCAGTACGAAGCAGACTTGAGTGTGGATCTCTGATCTGGGCGCCGTTATGCTGGAGATGGTTCAGAAGAAATGTCTAATATATCGTTACTAAAGAGAGTGCGGATACTATCCATGGTTGTACCCGTCTGACTTCATATTGGGAATGCTTGGCTACAATAGTTTAAAGAAAAGAAGAAATGCATAATTGTTTATGTATTTTGTCTGATTAATCCATGGTATTAGGATCACTTTACGCGTAACGAAGAGTATTTTTCTTTATGTTCATAATTACTACCTAAAACATCGGAAGCTTAATTTTTTTTATCTTCCTGCTTGCAGAACTGACCTGCCGATGGTAGTCTTAGTAAGAACAGCAATATCTTTACTCAACCGTATTTCTTCGGATATCGACATCTTTCATATTAGTAAAAAAAAGTTAAGAGAGGATGTCATCTTTTTTCTTTAATTGCAGTGTTTTTTTTATTTTACCATCTATGTAATTTTTAGTTTAATTATTCATTTTGTTGTGTTATTTACGCTTTGAAATGTTTTTAACGTACATAAAATAAATAAATAAAAATTCAAATAATCTAGCTTTATTTAAAGCACAAAAATATAATGCCAATAATTGTTTAACGTAATACCCCTGAAAACAGTTCATATCATTTCTGCACTATGCAGTTTATTCTTGTCAAATGCACCCGCAGATATTAAATGTCGTTTAGTTCAACTCCACAAGTACCCGTTGTCACTTTTCTACAATGTGCCATTCTTTAACCAAACTTATTGTTCAACCTTCCCCTCTCTCACTTCTACACATGACTAACAGGACTATAAGTCTCTTGCTGTAGAAACGTGTGAATGTGTAACAAGAGATTGTGTATTGAAAAAGCGTTTCATATTATTTACACAATAAAAATATTCGAAAAAGCACAAATTATTTAAGCTATTGTTATTAATAGTCGGCTTCATGGTGTAGTGGTCAGCGCGTTTGCCTACCATGTAAGAGATCTCGAGTTCGATTCCCGACATGGTTTACATGAAATATTGATTTAAAAATGTGTTTTTAAACTAGAATATTTCATAGTCCCTAGACTGGCACCTGAACCGTAAAACTGATCATCTTACCTTCATGTAACAAAAAATATCAAGTTACGCTACGTTTGGGATCCCAACTAGAATCCCACTAGAATCCCAACCGTCCATGCGCTCTGTAGCTGCAAGACGTACTGGGATATTTATTAATTGTACAGCGCCCTTGAGGTGATTTTCACAAAAATGGCGCTATATAAATTATCCAACTATATATATATACCGATGCAGTACCCTATGTGCGGAAAGGGAATGATGAAAAATTATGATATTATTATGTTTATTTTTATTTCCTACTATCTGACCCGACGGACGTTGTCCTTACCAAACGTTGGCCTACCTGCTGCTGGTTGAACAAACGTCTCTTGGTAAATAAGGTCACACGTTATTTATTTTGGACTTTTTTGAGCTATTTATATATTCCTAATAAAGGTTTGTTTTTTGTTTTATCTCCTCGTGTGATTGGCTTAGAAGCCTCGTGCTCAAATCAAAATCGTGCAAAAATCATTACTCTAGGGCCATAATGCATTGAGAAAATACATGAATACGCGTTAATTATCAAAATCAGACCCCGTATTTCCCCGAATCTTTTAAAATCATGACACTCAACTCATGCCTAGCGCGAATTCAGTCATTCTTCAACCGCCAGCCGTGTTTTGACGTAAGCTTGACATTTTACACGAAATCAAAATAAATTAAAAGAAAAATGCCTGGTTTCATGGTGAAAGCGTGCAAAAACTGTTTAGATAAGATAAAAAAGACTTTTCATGATTGAATTCCAAAAATAAAAATTAATTAAATTTAAATATTGAATTTTAGTAGGTACCTAGATACTTTTTTATGGTCGAATTCCAAAACAAAAAATTATTTATTTTCAAAGACAACATATTCGCTCCTTACTTTTTTTCTGATGAACATTTTGAAGATATGATTATTTACAAGCCTTATTTACGTAAATCAGGTTATATGGCAAAAATCGCATGTAAATTGGTCTAGTAGTTATTGAGTTTATACAGAAAATATAGACAGGTACTCATTTTTATATATATGGGTATACCGTCGGGTTTCTAGCAGTCTTCTTCACTTTCATTTCCTTTCCACACCTAATGATACATAAGGCACTGCATTGTTACACCAATCGCAGCACGTCTTGATCATTTTTGTTACATGAAGGTAAGATGGTCAGTCTTTCACAGCCTTTCAAATAAATATTTCATGTCAACCATGTCGGGAATCGCACCCGAGACCTCTTGCGTGATAGGCAAACGCGCTGACTACTTTTATACAAAGGCCCAAAATCATAAATATTTGGATGCCATTTTGCGCAAAATTTAAAAAATGTCGGTTTAGTCCCTATGAGTATTTGAGCTGGAATTAATAGTTTACAACAATAATTAAGTAGGTCTAAATGCTTGCAGACTGGCTGGATTTTCTCTCTAAGAAGTTGTTCATATTTACATTTCAATATGAATATTTTTCTCTTGTATTACAAATATTTTTTTACGAAAAAACGAGCGTTCTCAAGAATTACACTTTCAGAAGTCATACTTGAAATATTAAAATTTCCCTTTCATTCTTTGAATCACAAATTGTACAAAAGGTTTCTTTTAAATTGGAAAACTATTTCCATAAAGATACTTGAATTTGAATTCAATTCAATTAGAATCAAGAGTTTTCCCTACAGTATAATCTTTTCGTTTGCAAAACTTTCAATCAAATGAAAAATGTGATCTTTTGATACAAGAATGAACGTTCTTCAATTTAATCTATTTTTTTATTCTTGCGTAAGTGCTTAGCGTCATTTTTAAGGGCCTCTCATCATCATTCCATGTCCGCTCCCTAGTTGGAGCATATGGTATCCACAAAGAGCCTCCATGCATCTCTATCGGCTGCCAACTCCTATGCGTCCTCCCGAGTCATGTTCTCGACCTGAAATTCTGACATAAACTGCCGACGAACAGTCAACAGTTGACGTCTAGAACGCCGAGAACCTGATAAGGCGAAATTCAGAAGAACGCAGAAGCATCCTGTAAATATAGTATTAACATATCATTAGCAACTAATAAAGCAATAGTTGTCTATGTCACGCTCATAAGCGCGTCTGAGCGCGAGAGAGACAGAGATTATTTTCATAATGCGTATGCCGTGCGATGTCATACCATGGGCTTTTCACTGATACTACACAATGCGTATGTAAAAGTATAGCGCACGCGCCAGCTTATAAAAATCCACCTGTACATCATGTGACCATCTTTGGAATTGCATAAAATCATCCTGTAATTGTTTCTCAGCAGTAGCTAAATTATTATGTGACATCACTAGTGCTGTATCATCAGCGTACACAAAATGTTAAGCATTTATAAATAACTTATTCATAATAGTTACATACAGTATAATATATAAAGTAGGACCCAATATGGAACTCTGAGGTACTCCGGCAGTTACACATATTTTTCTGTTTGATAGATAATTCACGAATAGTTTTAAGAGGTTTCCTCTGATTCCGTAATCATTGAGTACTTCAATTAGTTTGCAATGATTTAACGTGTCAAAAACTTTAGAATAAAATAAATATAAACAGAACAAGTATATGTTTTTTATTAATAAGGTCATTATTAATACAATTGGAAAAATCCCGTAATAGTAGTTTAGTCCTTTTTTTCTTTTGGAATCCCTACTGATTTGAATCTATGAATGAAAAATTTAAAATATATTTTGGTTATCGCCGGTATTTTCTCGTTTCTCCGGTCAATAATCATCATTTTGGATAACCAATAAATGATGTGAATGCTAATTATCGCAACTAATCATTATCGAATTAATTAATTAAGGGGCGCGTTCCGTCCTATCCTACTAAAGTGGTCATTCCCGCGTAATCAGCTACGCGCAACTCTCCACATTCTAATCGATATCAGTATTCCTCAAGTACGGTAGCCGCATCCATTAGCGACGGGGCTGCGGTTGGAATGTACTAACATATTGCAACGTCTTAAGTTATTGGACAGGCAATGAGTGCCGCTCCATAACATTGCAAGATAATTTTTAAAAATACAGAAAAATATCGACATGTACAAGAAAATGTTCAAATCTGCCATTTGTTTTAATTATTGTATTTATTTTGTAAGTTTTTTTTAAAGAAAGAAATATATACGTTGTTCTTTTTTTCCACATTTGCTCCTGTGTGAAGCATGTGGACATCACCAGTTGTCTCCAGGAGACCCTATCGCCAGCCAGCATTTTTGCCTCTTCCCAGGTCAATCCAGCGCCCCTTAATTCCGCCGAATAAAGTCTAAAGATCGTCATCGACGGCCTTCCAGGACGGCGTGAGCCCGCAGGTTTAAGGAAGAGGCAAATGGTGTTTAGGTTCTCCTGAGACATGCGCAGCACTTGTCCAAACCAGGTCCACCGCCGCATCCTCAAGACGCTCGTTAAAAGAGGATGCTGCGTCCATTCTCGTTATGCGTTCAAAAGATTTATTAAAAATTTTCAATTTTGGGAGCATTTTCAAAGAGTTTTAAATAATTCACTGTTAGAAAATGGGAATTGAATTAGGGAGATTTGAAACTCGGACTTCTGGTCTTAAAGGCGACAAAACCACCATCTGATTTAATTTATTAATTTATTTTCCATGTATATTGATCGTTCAGTTAAAGTCAGATAAGGCCAAAAAAGAGAAATTTTTTATTTTTAAAAAAAAGTTAATATTTGAAATTATATGATTTACCCAAATATTTCAATTTCGGTGGCAATTTTCAACGAGTTGTGAATAAATCACTATTAGAAAATGGGAACCAAGTTGTGGTAGAGTGGGTGTGAACCTCGGACTTTTTATCCGTGAGTCCACAGCACTAGCCACGGAACCGCAACCCATGTTCCAACCAAGGTTCGTGGTTAAGTATGCAATCGCTTGTAATTTTTCGTTTTCTGATAGTTTCCTAATCTGGCACATATAGAGAAGATTTTTACTTACATATATTTCTATTTTATTTGTTTGATTCTATGACACCAAAACAGTTATAAAATTAAACAATACGTACAGAATAACAAATAATAACAAGACCAATTACGAGTAAAAAGGAACAGACATATAAAAAAAAACAAAACGTACTGTTCGCTGGGAGTGAAAAGAAGCGAAATAGAAGAACATGGAAGAAGAGAAAAATGAAGAAGAAAGAGTAAATAAAGATAAAATAACGCAAAAACAATAAATGAATTTAAATACATACATACAACATACATCCATACATACTTACACCTACACAGACATACATTCATATATATTATACACATAAACATACATACATAAACATATATGCATACACAAATACAAATACATGCATACATACGTGAATATATGTAAAATGATTATATTAATAATATAAGACGGAAAACTATTAGATTAATTGTATCTGTAGTTAATAACAAAATAGAGTATTTTCACAAATTGAGAATAACGTTGAAAATATATTTAATATTGAAAACGGATGTTTACAATTGTATCAATCAATTAAAAACGTTTGCATTCACAATTTTCGTTTTTTTTTCTTCTTATCTGCTCGATATGTTTTGATGTAATATTTAGTAATCAATGTTGAAAAAAATAGGATAGAATTCTTTAGTTAATTATACATTGATAAAGTAGTTTATGTAGTTTTGAAACCAGTCAGTAGAAAAAAAAATAGTGTTTGAAAACAAAGTTGTTTTCAATTTATTTTATTATTTATAAAATGGCACCTTTAAACACAAGCAGCAGGTACTTTGCGGGCGTATTAATGAGCGGTGAATGGGACCCTTTAGTTGAGTGATTATTCCATAGAGAGCATGTACTGTATAATAGCATTAGTAAAAGAGATTTTACACATTACTTCATTATAGTACATTTGACGGGATATACGAAAAAACAGATTTTAAAAATTATTTTCATATGCTCTATACAGCAGAGATGGAGAATATTTTTGGAAAAGGATATGGAAGTTTGGCCATTTACAGCACTCTGGACTTGTATGTATAGCAGGGGCAAACCGGGTATACAAGAGCTAATTCACAGCTTACCATTATGTTTGACTAACCATAAAAATGTTTAACGATAACATTATTTACAGAAAAACAAATAAATAATGACTATTTTTAAGGTAAAAAAGAATTAAAGGAAAAAAAGAATTTTTGAATTTATGAACTTTGAACTTACATAAAACGTATATTTTTATATTATGTTGAATAATATTTGATGTTTTGAAGATAATGTCGGTCTAATGTCTACCACAGAGTTATTTAATCCGAGGTCCAATTTTCATTAGTTCTCTCATTAGATTAGCAAAGTAGGGTAAAAAAACTTACTACCATGGCAACAATAACGAAATTTCCATTTTGTTTCTTCGACAATCTGACAAATGGAAAAATAATTCAAATTTTAAGATTACTTGCTACTTTAACATTCGTTGTCTAATTACACATGAAATGTGATTGCATCCTGTTTCTTTCAGATTCTAGCCGTATTTCTACACTTTAAAAGGACACAACACGGCATAGTTGAATTCAAATCAGGAGTTGCGTACTGAGCGCGTCTACAAAGAAACTAATGGGTCAAAACGTAAACCTACTTATTTATGAGTAGTTGAGTCGCCTTCTGTTTGATGTGCGTATGCGGTTTCTGGACTATTTTTAATTCTTTGATAATAGGTAATAAACAAAATAAAAAAACGTTTGTAAAAAAACCACTTAACTTCCTCATTCAAATGAAACCTGAAAACTTATTGCAACAGAGAAGGAAAACTGTTTTAAGAAGGCAATACGGTTGTCTAATCTAGGCCTTTAAAGGACGGTCGTTGGATAGTTTAATTAATCATATTACATTCTGTGCAACATTTACCATTCTACCTATGATTGAACATGCGTATTTCCTTAACTCTTCTGTCTGTTGACATTTGTGGGGAAGAATAGCTTAAGTAAACTCCCCTAGTAAAATCCTAAATCTAACAGTTGTTTACAAACATTTTGACATCACTGAAAAAATGGTTTAAACTGAATATTAAAGAGTATGAAAGTAAAAATTTCAGCCGTTGAATAGTTAATGATTCAGCCAGGAGCTAGACTAATTTCACTCCAATTAATACATTTTTCAGCCGCACAATCATGAGGGAAAATGTACCATGAGATCTAGTTAAATAGCGCAGAGATTAGTTAGTTTTAAACACTAAATAGGCAATATTAAAAAAAAACAACAAATTTTGAAAAATTTTCAAATCTGTTGCGAATCAATTAAACATATTTCTGCAGTAAGCAGCCAGTCCACAATTTTGAATCAATTAGATATTTATGTTATCTGATAAATTAAGGTCAATTCTATGTTCTGCTAAAAACAATCGGGCCGTTTTTTTTACTAAAAACTGTAATAATCACCATTTAAAAAAAATAGTGTTAATCACAAAAACGGCATTTCTCAATTTTTAAAAAACACCCACAGTACTTGAAAAATCTTACGATATTGACGCAGATGGGAGGAATATTTCCTTCAGAAATGTAGTTCTCTTAAATAAATTAAAGTGGATAAAAACAAAAATGTTTATATTTTACAAATCAATTCATTTTAAAATACCCAAAGTAAAATAATACGTTTAATAGAAAATTTGAATAAGGTATCATTTAATATAACATCTGGCTGTTTTCCTCAAAATGCATAATTTAGCCTTGTATTGACAGCCAGACTTTAAAAAATCACCAAAATTCCTTTAACACATAATTAAATTATTTTCAAAGATATATTAGCAAATTTATTAAGAGATTCGTCACAATTCTTTTCAATGTTTCTGATCCTATATTTGTAGTGATATACTCATGTGTCTGTGTCAATAATTGCTAGTCCCATCTCAACACATGACTTTTAGTCCCATGGAGTTCGGACTTATGTCTCAAATAAAGTACAATAAATTTATGTATGTAAATAACTAAATGAATTAATTAATTAAATACCCTATTATTTGTTTATTTATTTATTTTTATTTATTATTATTATTATTTTATTTTTTTTAATATATATTATAAAGTAATGCCTAGTAGGAGAAGACCCGTGCTTAGGCAGACTAACATATATGTTTATTGATATATTTTCATATACATACACACACACGTGTGCACCCTTATAAACATTCATACAAATACACACATACATACACGCACATACACACATATACATGCATAAATACATACATAAACGTCCACATACATATACACATACTCACATAAATATTCATGCATATATACACAAACAAATACATAAACACCCTTACATACACATACTTACATAAATATTTACTTATACATACTAGTAGGTTGTTTATTACACATTATTTGAGATATAAGTCCCAACTCCATGGCGCTAAAAGTCATGTGTTTTGCTGGGACGAGTAATTAGCTGACACAGACACATGAGTGTATCATCACAAATATTATAAAGGATCAGAAACATAACAAAAATACAAAATATATGACCCATCAATATGGTAAACAGTAAACTCGAAGTTTCCCACTCAAACCCCTCGCACTAAGGGAAAAAAATGGTTTTTGTCCCTGAGAGCTAAATTCGCTCTTCTAAAATATTGACTCTCGGTGCGATAAATGAAAGATGACTTTGAGCAAAAGTCGTACGGGTTTTAGGTATGACATTATTTATATTTTAGGTTTTAGATGCTTATAATATTATTTTAAAACAATAATATGTTCAATGCATAATAAAACAACATACATCATAGTTTTACTTGGGCTGGCTTATATATGCAAAATATATATATATCAGGTATTAAAACTGGTCAAATACATCACTTAATATTTTTTTTTGAATTATAAAAAAAAACGAATGTGTGCATTATTGATTATTTGTCAAAGTAAAAAATAGTCCTAAGGTTAAGTTATTCACTCTTTTCACAAAAGTGCTATTATCTCAGTTTCACTTTTCTATAGCTGGCCGTTTTCTGCATAACTACGTTCAATTGAGTATCCACTTTGTAATTAAACACAATCCTTCATTACGCGAGTGTCAGCTTCGGTAATTGATCCGGAAACCTACGAAGTTTACCGAGTGCGAAGGTGCCCTAGTAATACAAATAAGAGGCGTCCGATTACATTTCATTAGGTAACTTTGAAACTTAACGTATTACAACAGAGATGAAGAACTTTTTGAGGAAGATAATACAGAAGTCAAGGCATTCACAGGGCTTATGACCTGTCATTGGGTGGTTTAAGAAACCACTTTACACACTGTAACATTCACCATTCCGCCTCACTTTTTATATTTTTTTCAACTAAATACAATTTTTTACATTAATCAAATATACATATTTTCATTAACGTTTCCCATTACGTAAAAGAAATAAACAATTCTTGTGTTCATAATGGGGAGTGACGTCTTACAATAGATTATTTTATTTTAATCAATAATATTTTTAGAATAACATAAATAAATTACAAAAAAGATATTAACAATGTTTTCAATCAGTGTTACATAAAGAATAATTATAGATGTAATTTTTTACTTCTTTCTTAAATATTTGTTTTCCTGACTGTACTTTTTATTATCTTTTTTCATTTCATTAAAGAAAAATATTCCTCTGTAACTGTTACCTATCTGTTAACGCCTGTAAAGTTAAAGAGCTGAAACCTTTTTTGTTACGGGTGAGATTCATATGGTTGAATTATTTCATCTACATACCAGACAGCGCCTGAAAATAATTGTTAATTTTTAAGTAATGCATTTGTTACTTACACATGTAATATGATCTCATCTTGTTTCTTTAAGATCCCAGCAGTATTTCTACACATTGAAACGACAAAACACGACGTAGTTGAATTTAAATCGGGAGTTGCTTGAAACTAATGGGTCAAAACGTAAAACTACTCCTTTAAGAGTAGTTTAGTCGCCTTGTGTTTGATGCGCGTATGCGGTTTCTGGACTATTCTTAATTCTCTGTATTTATCAATTAATAATATTTTTTTTACAATGTTTGAGTATGTCTAAATGCTTGCAGACTGGCTGGATTTTCTCCCTAGGGAGTTATTGATATTTATAGGTCATAAGCCCTGTAAATGCCTAGACTTCCATATTACCTTCTCAAAAATGTTTTCCCTCTCTGTTGAAATAAGTTTTAATATAAATTATTTTGGTTAATATGTTAATGTGTAACGTAGGAACAACGAAAATCTAAACACTGTTTTATTTTGTTAAAATTGATACAAAAGTTATTTGATGCAATGTGTTATTAAAAAAAAAAATATATTAAAATAAATATTAGCGTTCTTAGAATTTACCCAAATATATCAATTTTGGTGGCTATTTTCAACGAGTTGTAAATAACTCACTATTAGAAAATGGAAATCAAGTTGGGCCAGAATGGGGTTCGAACCTCAGACCTCTGATCCGTGAGTCCGCAACACTACTAGCCACCAGTGGCGAATGGTGATTTTATTTACAGGTAGGCTATAAAAAATACCATATATTTGTACCTACATAGGAGGTACATAATATAATGTAAGTAATATATACTATTAATTGATATTTTTCTGTGGTTCTGTGTGATACAACAACTCTCATCCATAAAATCAACTCAAGCGATGTAACTTCGTGGTATATTATATTATAAAGATATAGTATCCGTTACTTTAATATGTAATTCATTAAAAAATAAATAAAAAATACCACTATGAATTTAGTCGATATTGGGTATTCAATTGAAATGTCAACTAGCCGCAATGTTCTAGTAATTAAAAGTGCTAAAAACGGCCGCGTGGAGCGCTGTATGTCCTGCAATATGACGCATGAAAGTAATTTTGGTCTTATGTCAAAAGTACCATCTCAAAGAAAAATAGTCCTTAAGAAACAATGTTTGAAATTCTATTTTCCAAATCAAAAATCTTAAAATAATTTGTGTAATCTGCAAGTTTAATCTAGGAGAAAAAACTCGCACTGGGGTTAATACATTCAAAATATAGTATACTTATTTGTGTGAAAAAATAAGCTGGAAAAATCGGCTAGTTTTTTGGCTCACCGCAGGCGCTGGGCGCGCTTTATTAAAGTTTATATTTATATTAGGATAAAAATACAAACGATGGAAATGATTTTAAATAAACGGTAATTATTTATTTGTTTTTCTGTAAATAAAGTTACAATAAAACATTATTATGGTTAGTCAAATATAATGGTAAGCTGTGCATTATTAATAAATGCGTTTGTAGTGTCTAAAGTCGATTATTGTAATGGTATCTATGCAGGTCTACCAATGAACAAAATGACTCGCCTACAATCTGTATTGAATGCCGCAGCGAGACTTATTTTTGGAATCTCTAAGTTCAGTCATATCACTCCACTACTTCGGGAACTACACAGGCTACGTTTTCCACAGAGGGTCGAATACAAACTCTGTTGGCTTATGTATAAGTCACTGCACAACTCGGCTCCGGAATATCTAAGGGAACTATGCATTCCAGATGAACTAGCTGACAGGCGTCTCACGCTTAGATCAGCTACGTCTACGGCGAGAGGAAAAGTTATCATACCTCTACGCAAAGAGCGCAATAAATTTAGTGAACGCGCATTTGCGGTCGCAGGCCCTATGGCATGGAATGCTCTCCCAGCAGAGGTGCGAGGCTGTGAAAGTGAAGTGATGTTTCGGAAAAAACTTAAAACCCACTTGTTCTCTAAATCATTTGAATAAATCCGTAGCACGTGACAACAAAATAAATTATTTCAATTAAATTACAAATTTAAAAGCTTCAATTAAATTAATTTAACTATAGAATCACCATGTAAAGCGCCCTTGAGGTATTTTATTACGAAAATGGCGCTATATAAGTTATCCATAATAAATAAATCGCTTCTATACACGGTTCGCCCCTGCTAGCCACGGGACCACAACCCGATTCAGTTATAGTTTTACATTATCGATAAGGAGAGTTATTATTTAAATTACACATATTTGACTGTACGCGTGTGCTACGTACACCATACAAAGGACACAATATGTTTTGAGCATAATGTATGACGTTCACATATTCACTTCCTGTAATTGAACACTGAATCCCCATTTCCTTGAAACGTGTTTTGGCGTTTCGAGTTTCGACGTCAAACTCATGCGCAAATTCAAGTTTCGCGATGGTTTAATTAATTAGCATGTCTCGTAAGCTATCTTAGAGGGATCCCTATTAGAACTATGCAGACAGGTGTACTGAGTTATTGAAGAACATCAACGTTGGGTTCAAAATTAAAAAATATTTTGAATCTGCTAAGACTTCGTGTATCTTAAAAAAAATTCAAGAGAAGGGAAAACAACTAGGGTCAAAGCACCAATGAATGACCGTTTAAGGTTTAGCTTGTAGTAAAATCCACATCAAGGTATAAATTGTATTATTTATGCGTACAAAATAAAAGAAAACAATACTTTGTACTTTTACTTTTTAATTGAAATACGAGTATTACAACTAAAATTAATATTTATATTATTTTATTTTTTATTTTATTAACATAAACGGCAAATCTGCCCTTCACAAACATTTATAATATTAACATATTTGGCTTAATATTTTATTTTTTAAACAAACGTAATTTTAAAAAAGTTTAAATAATAAAAAATTCTAAGTTATACAACAAGAAAATCATAAGTACTGTTTCATACAGCTGGGTAAAGTGAACAAAAATTGGCCATTGGCATGTTTTTATACTTTTAAACTACTTTTAATTACTTATATTATATATGTTAATAAAATCAATATATTGCTGCTCTTACTATAATGTGTCATTAATTTTGAAGATGTTTTTTAAATTGGCCTAAATTTAAATTTACTGTCTTATATTTCACTTAAAGATTCTTCTCATCGTTTCTTTGAATCCCTTAAAATAAATATGTGTTTATGTTTTTCCTTTTTTAAAAAAAATGTTATTACTATTTTATTTTATTTTTACATCTGAGCATGTTTTTCATTCTTTATTTCCATTCTTAATTCTTAATTACTCTTACAAATTTTCTTCATTTTTAATATTATTTCCATTTGTAAATACTCGCTACAAACTACAAACCTTAAAATATATTTTTTTCACTTAAATTTTAATTTTTAAACAACTTTCATTTATGTTTTCTTTTTCCTTCTCTTTTTATACTTTCATAATTAACCTTACATTTAATTGCTTTTTAATATGGAAACTTCACTGGTACATTAGAATTAAGTCCAATTGTGTAAAATATTAAACTTTGTAACTGTACTGTATGTTTCCTGAATAAAAGAAAATAAAATAAAATAAAAAATAAAATAAAAAATACTGTAAATATTATAAACTTTTTTTTTCTCTTTTCTTTTACAGGTTCAAAATATTTCTATCACCAATTATTTAATTTTTCAAGTATTTTCATAACTAGTAATATTAATTTTAAACCGTGTTTTTTTTGACTCCTTAATTTGCAAATAACTGTTTAGTAATAATTTATTTAAATACCATATTTTACTTATTTCACCTACATGTATGTATTTTACTATATGCAACTTATATGTAAAATGCACTAAGTGCCGTCTTTAATTTAATAAAATAAAACTTAAAAAAATAAAATGCATGAATAAATAAATATAATTACCATTCACCATCTTTGAAAAAGTTCAAAAGGTTTGTTCCATGGAAACAATACCCTACACTAAATATATCAGTTACGTGGGAATATCTATTGCCGAGTTCATGAAGTCTATTTAATACGGCATTACAAGTATACACTGTCCGTGAATTGTTGCTACAAAACGGTGGCACCTGTCTAGTCATTCTTCCAGGCACCCTGAAGTTGATGAGAGATAATAGTTCGGGGCAATCCCATATTGAATTTACAATTTTGAATAAATTTAAAAGGTCTATAATTTTTCTATGTAGTATTTTTTAAATCATATTACTCTAAAAATAGCAGAATCACTAGTGAATGACCACTACTGCCTCCGTAAAAATAATATTTGGATTCAGTTACATCATAACGTTTTAAAATACCCTAACACATTAGATAATATATTTAAAGAATTGCATAAGAAAAAGCGTCAAATAAAACACTTACCACACATTTTCTTATAAAAACACCATCAATCTCAAAACAATAATAGGAAGACGCACTATTACCGTTTGACAACACACAGTTCAAAACTGATAGATTTGTTTCTTACCAAAAGATGTGTCCGCCTACTGCTTTTGTCATAGTTTCTGGTGTAAAAGTTTTTTGACTGGACACATGTAGCAATTCTTATTACATTGTGTTTTATTAACCAATGGTCATTTACTGGGGGGTGGTCATTTACTGATGCTTTGACCCTATTTGTTAGTGTTTAATTAATGGTAACATATTACAACAGATATGAAGAACATTTAAGATAATGTAATTCAGAAGTCTAGGCGTCTACAGGGCTTATGACCTGTCAATGGCTGGTTTAAGTGGCCACTTTACACACTGTGTATCATTCACTATTGTGCCAATATTTGAACATCTTTATTCCTGCAATTATTTCATCTGTTGATATTTATGAAGTTAAAGAGCTGAAACCTTTATTTATGCTGGTGAGATTCATCTAATTGAATTATTTCACCTACATACTAGGCAACGCCTGAAAATGTTATTTTTTCAATTTCTATACTCTTCATGGACCAGGCGAATTTCTCAACATTGATTTATCACAGCCATTGACAGGTAATATGCCCTGTATATGCCTAGACTTCTATATTACCTTCTCTTAAATGTTCTTAATCTCCGTTGTAATACGTTAATATAAACAGCTCTTAGGGAGTTGAATCCAGTCCATGTCTACAAAAATTTGGACAAACTCAAAATATTATTGCTTAATTAATGGTGTTTTTATACTAGAGTATTTCATAGTCCCTAGACTGGTACCTGAAGCGTGAGACTGAACACCTTACCTTCATGTAACAAAAATGATCAAGATATGCTGCGATTGGTATACCAATGCAATGCCCTATTAGGTGCGGAAAGAAAATGATGATGTTGAATTTATTTAGTTCATAACATTGATCAAATATAATCTTTTAGTAACATTACGTTTTATAAAAAAAAAATATTTTAAGAAATTGATTTGTAATATTCCTAGGCTTATCATTTTTTCTATTTCCTTAGTTACTTAATCACGATGGCCGTACTTATCGGTAATAACTGACGCAATGAAAATTTCTCGCCCTTGTTGTTTGTCGTTTTAGCAATTACAATCGAGCATCGATTAAAATTTATCGATCGGGATTGTTATATTTTTTTAATATTGCCACACTTCAATCTAATGCGTGGCAACGCCAAATACTTAATGGCAATATTCAAAATATTTATTTTATCAAACGTGGATCTTCTGTTCTGTATTCACCACCGTAATTAGGTCTCTCAATCGCACAAAAACCTCTTTAATATGCCACTTTACACACTGTTTAACATTCACCTTTCTGCCTGTGTTTGAACATCCATATTCTTTTGATTCTTCCATCTGTTGATTTGTGTAAAGTTAAAGAGCTGAAAAGTTTATTGATGATAAAATATTAATATTGATTATGCAAAGTGGCCACTCAAACCAGCCTATGACCGGTCATAAGCTCTGTAAATGCTTAGACTTCTATATTCCTATCTATAAAATGTTTTTCATCTCTGTTGTAATATATAAGTATTGATTACTCTTAAGGGGATGGAATCCAGTTCTGGTTTACATAAATTATGACAAACTCAAAATATTGTTGATATCGAAATACTTAACGTTTGTTGATAAAAAAACCGTAATTTTATTTGCTTTTTATATATCTTTTTTTTCAAGGTGAATAGTGGTATTTGCATGTTAGTTTGCTATATATAATGTTTCAATGATTTACAATGTTTTCAATGAAGCAAGGAGATTCATATTTTCAGATGACACTGTACTAGTCATTTCTAGTAAAACCTTTTAGAATATCAAGGTATACTGCAAAATGATATTGACAAATTTCCGAAGTGGGCAAAATGTAAATGAAAAAAAAGAGAAATTAAACAGTTTAATTAGTGTTCTGATGAAGAGACGGGTACGTCTCGGAATCGGTAGACATAAAAAAATCGGTAAATGGTTACATACAATTGTTTATTAACATGTAATGGTAATTTTTTTTAAAGTTCGAGATTAGCATTTAGCAAAAATTTACAAATCTGCTTTACTTCCATACTTTTACTTTTATTTGCTTTTTATATATCTTGATATATTTATGTTTTTTTATTATGCATTTTTGTATTTTTTAATTTAGTACCTACTATTATTGTATTGAGTGAGTTTCTAGAAAACATATCTCAATTATCATTTCAAATTTGTTTTTATATTTATATTATTTTTCTGTTAATTTCAATGATACTCTTATTTTGTTTTTTTTAATACTACTATATTTTACTATTATTTTGTTGATTTTAATGATACCATCATTTTGTATATTTGATTATGTGAGATTCTTAATTTGTATAATTTATATTTTAAAAATTATTTCTGATTATCTTTTTTGCATTGTATTCAATAGAATTTTATCACTTATTATTTATACATTTTTTCTAGATTGTTATTTTATTGCATCACATGTCATTATAATTTAATCTAATTAATTTTACTATGTATTTTTATTGTTATTTATTATGGCTTGACACGGGCATAGCCTAAAAAGCCTTAATAAGTTCATTAATATTTTAACTTAAATGTGTTTTTTTATAAAGGCTAATATTATTTATGTCCCGAATTGAAAAATTTAAAAAAAACTAGAGTAATTTTGAATGAATAAATAAATAAACTTATTAAGTTTTACTATTTTAATAAATAAATTTTGCGTAAAATAAGCAAAAATGCTATGTATTTCATTTTAAAAACAATTCGTGTATTTTATAGGTATTTATTTGTAGTATTGTTATTTTTTTTTAATTGATTTATTTGTACAAATACATATGTTACAATTACGTATTCCTTACTATATAAGGCCAAGAGCCCTGTGTTGAATTGGGATATAACATATTATTTAACAGTATCAGTAAATCCATGCAATATCTCGCAGCAGTCTCCTACAATGGTCTACTCTTAGACAATACCCAGGCTTTTACGCTTCTGAAAATGGATCTCGTTTTGGAGACCTCAAAATGTTCATTCAGGATATTGAACACCGCTTAGGCCGCAAAAGAGAACTTTCTCTTCTTATATAACTAATGTTCAAAAGTAATTTTTATTTAATTTTTGAACCGTGTGATTTTGAATCCGTGTAAAAAACCGTCTAAAAAGTGAGTCCAGTGTAATCTGTTTATGTCGCATGAATTAAAAAAAATACTTTTCAATAAAACACCTTGTTGTTTACACCAAGATAACATTGTATAAACGTATCATTTTACGTGTTGCAATACTTATTAGAACGTTCTACTCAACTTCATATTAATAATGAAACTGATATCAACAGGATATAAACAGATATTCAATACATCACCTCAATTGATTATTTTATATTAACTGATTGCATTACGACTGTACATTATGCATTTAAGATTACGTTTGCAAAATGTGCATTATACGCGTTCTTGACCGATATATTATATTTAACTAGTTTTCTTTGTTTATACATTTTTTAATTTAATATATTACATTAAATTAAGTTCCATTTATTATTTATTTATTTATACATCAAAGGTTCAAAGAACCTTTTACAATAAGGAGTTTTAACGAAATAATCACAGCAGTTAATAATTCATTATGTAATACATAATATGAAATATAAAATAATAATTAAAACTAAACAATTTAGTGAAAATAAAATATTTAAAAAAAACAACAAAAAAGTAAAAAAGAAACATAACGTATCGAAGATGACAATTAAAAGATAACATTTAGCATGAGAAAAAATTATGTTCCTCTGACACCTGTTCAATGTATTTCATAGTCCTAACGCTCCTATATACCTGCGTAAAAAATTACAACGCTTATCAGTTCATGGTTTACCTTTTCGTTCTAATTCTCAAAGCACTCTCTTAATACCCATCCACAATTCCTCTTTCTTTTCTAACTCATATAGTGTACATGCCGCTCAACTGTGGAATCATCTCCCATAGTCAGTATATATTTAATAATTTTTAGTAGTTTTGCCTATTTTGAAGTAATTAGTTTCAAAAATTGATTCCTGGGGATCAGTTTTGCGCGGAGCTGTCACCGTTTGGTCGAATAAAATTATTACAGCTTTACAAACCTCATTTTTTCATTCAGGAGGTGGCTGAGCCGATAATTTGTTTAGAGGTTTTTTAGCCAGAAAAGTCAAATGTAAGTAGATACTGGCTAATTTTGGTTTTATGGGGTTTCTACGCCTGACAAGTCATTTTGGGTTCGGTACACTTTTGGTCCGCGCTGCTGTTTCGCTTTTTTGACGGTTTATGTACGGATGCTTTTTGAATTGATAAAAAGTTTTATCTGCTATTCGCCGTGTACATTTTAATAGTATTACTTTAACTCGCACAACGCCACAAACATATCATCATCCATTACCTTTCCGTTGTTTTCAGACAATGTTGTGCCTGCAGTGTTCCTGAGGACCAATTTCCCAGAGAGCGTGAGCTGATTGCCTACCAGAAAGAAGACTCAACATCAGGTTAGTCAGTGTTATTACATGTTGATTTTCTTTGGTCCGAGTCCATCTCTAATAAATTGTTGGCTGCATAATCCACTAGTTTACATGGTCAGTTTCGAGAAATTAATTTACTGTGCACCATCACAAATTTAATTCAAACGCAAAAGGTTTACCAGAACGTAATCATAAAAAATAGTCATATCCACTTTTGTTAAATTTGAATATTTGTGACTTTTAGTTTCTGAAGTTCCAATATTTAAGCAGAACAGTGAAGGTCGGTGAGGTTTAAAAACATTTAATTTTCGTGAGAAAAAAAGAGTTATTAATACATTTAAAGCAAAAGCGACGCTCGAAAACTAATTTACAATCTTATTCGAAAAAAAACCTAATTTTTGGGCTTGACCATCTTTGAAGTTTGCTTCCTGAGTTATGATAGTAAGTTCGTTTTTTTTTTTAATAGTTTTGTGGTTTGATTATTATGCGGGTTTTTCATTTACTTTTGTAAATATTTCGTATTGGAAAAATATCGACTCTTTACATTATAATAATAATAATTATGGATAACTTATAAAGCGCCATTTTCGTAATATAATACCTCAAGGGCGCTTTACAAAGTGATTATATAAAGATATAAATTTAATTTTAACTTATTAATTTAAGAAAAATAATGTACTTTTCCACCACATGCTAAGAATTTATTCAAATGATTTAGAGAACAAGTGGGTTTTTACTTTCTTCCGAAACATCACTTCACTCTCACAGTTCCGAATTTCTGCTGGGAGAGCATTCCATGCCGTAGGGCCTGCGACCGCAAATGCACGTTCGCCGAATTTAGTGCGCTGTTTGCGTAGAGGTATAATAACTTTTCCTTTCGGCGTATATGTAGCTGACCTAAGCGTAAGACGTCTGTCAGCTAGTTCATCTGGAATGCAGAGTTCCCTTAGATATTCTGGAGCGGAGTTGTGCAGTGACTTATACATAAGCCAACAGAGTTTGTATTCGACCCTCTGTGGAAAACGTAGCCAGTGCAATTCCCGAAGTAGTCGAGTGATATGACTGAATTTACATTGACTAAATACATTGCAATTATATTATGACTATAATTTAGTATCATGATTTTTTTTAGCATAAATAGTTTTTATAAAATTAATGGTAATTGTTTTCAAGCTAAAAATAATATAATTCAAAAACTCCATATTCAGGAAACAAAAAGTTAATAGCTGCGCGTGGATGGTGAGATTTTAGACACTTTCTCAATGCTTATCAAGATTTTAATAGCGACAAAATGTATTTAAAACTAATTAAAATCAAACCAGTCAGAGACTTAGCCTTAAAATTAAAGTACCTCTCTGTAAAACCAGAGTATGACACAGACATGCATTCTTTTTCGCTCCTAGATTAAAGAATGTATTTACTAATGATATGACAGACATGAGAAATTTAACCAACCACTTCTTTAAAAAACATGCAAAAAAGTAGGTGGTGAATTTTTTATTTCTTGATTGGGTACTTTAGTACTTTGGTACGTGCTGTCACATAAAACTAATTAAATTATTGTTCCCATGGCATGCTTTATGGATTTTTCTATATATAATTTTATACTGTGTTTTATATGCTTTGTTTTGTTAACCTATACAAATTGACGTTTATTTACAGAACAGTTTTGTAGAGTTTTTTTTGAAATTTGAACGCCATATTCTAGTAAACCTTAAAAAAAGGGGTTCGAGCAAACAGGGTATTTATAGAATACCCAAACCCCTTTTTATTACATGTACCAACAGTCCTACATACATGTTTGTATGTATGTATTTCCCGAACTTGTTCACAATAGGTCCAATCGAGCGAGGCAAACATATTTCTCTTTAACAAATAAAACGTTTTTTACTATCAAAAAGAAAACACAATGTGAGAAAAGAAAATTGATCCCTTTTGCCATGGACTTTTTGCGAAAGGATATTTTTTAATTGAAAAACAAAAATAGTTCGTAGGCGTCTACCTTGTAACCTTGGTAAGCAAAAAAGGTAACAACTTAAAAATAATAAAACAAAATCAGCCTGTGGCCTTTCTGAACACTTTCGTCTTAAGAATCGTATGCGACTTCCGTAATTTGACGAGTGACAGTATTCTCGAACCACCCATACAAAGTTGACTTTATCTCGAGTGCCCCAAAGTATTCGACATTGACAATCGAATGCGACATCGTACTCGTACCTTCAGCTGTCAAAATTTATTCGTGTTAAACCCTCGCCATCCAACATTGAATGAAGTGATAAATGTTATGATATTAGTGTATCGGAAATTATTGTGCAACGAATATAACTGTACTATATAGCTTTTAAAGTGAGGTTTAACTAGAAACATGATTTTCAAATTGTTTTAACGGCCGTCGAAGTCAAAATAGGTACTTTAGATGCTTGAGATTTTAAAATCGATTAAATAAATGTTAAATATTTCGTAAAACATGTCAATGTGTGTTATATCAAAGCCGAGCAATAATTTCAAATGTGGCAGTGTCTTAGTAAAACTACTACTACCATCACGCCATTTCCCCGTAGGGGTAGACAGAGAGAATGGACCGCCACACACGTCTATCCTGGCATACATTCCTAGCTTCTTCCACATTCATACATCTTGTCATACATGCCCTTCGGTTCTGTCTGCTTTTGACATGACCAGACTTTAGATTTTGGTTTATCTGATCATACCACGTCTTCCTTGGTCGTCCTCGTCTCACATTGCCGTTCGTTTTCGCCATATATACTTGTTTTACCAGTCTTTCGTCGTCCATTCATTCTACGTGACCAAACCATCTCAGAGACCCTTTCTTAATCTAATCAATTATACTTGACTCAGATTTACACTCTTGCAATATTCAAAACAGTATTCTAGTTAGGGCATATATTTTAATTTTCTTCATAATATTATGTCTCTTCGTGTTTAAATAGTTTCGATACTCGCAAAAGTTTTATCATTTTTTGTTTTTTTCATGAATCGTGCTGCTCACTCTATTTATTTTTTTATTGTCCAAAAAATTTCAAGAACACCAATTTGACTAAACAATAAAGGCACTTATCATTCGAGTGGTGACAAAACATTACGTCTTTCAAACGCATGGCCAGTGCATGTAATTTGATGTGTAAGCTTAAAGTTTTGAAGACATGTGAAGTTAATAGAAAATTATATTCAGATAACAGAGTGAACGCCCTAGTAAATCAAAAGTTCTGTTCAAAAGTTGAAGCTTAAATAATATACAGCAAACTTCCATCTTTGAAGCTTTACGAAGATCTTCAAATTTTACTTCTTCGGTGTGCTCGAGAATATTACGTGGAATAAAAAAATATGCACCCAAAGAAAAGGTACGAATATTGTTTATGTCGTTTATGACTTAACCTCAAAATTAAAATAAATGTACATTTTTATGTACTTACATTATTTATTTTTCCATCATTTACTTCTCGGAATATAATTTTAGATGTATTTAAAATAAACCACTTTGAGTTGATATTAATACCTGATGTTGGGTAGTTTTGATACCTGAAACAAGTTATGTTCTTATATCAAACTTACGTGCGGTAACATATTTATTAATGCAAAATTACCCCAAGCATGGGGTTATTTTGACTAAATTTTGTAAACGCGAAATAAGATTTAAGTTGTTGAATTACTACCTGGTAAAAGAAGAAGTATAAAAATTGCAAAATTGTTTTCAGGCGTTGCCTAGAAGGTGATTTGGTTCAGCCGGATGAATCTCACCCACGTGATAAAGGTTTCAGCTCTTTTACTTCACAAAAGTCTACAGATGGAAGAGTTGAGGAAATGAGGATGTTTAAACATGAGCAGAATGGTGAATGTTACACAGTGTGTAAAGTGGCCACTTAAACCAGCCAACGACTGGCCATAAGCCCTGTAAATGCCTAGACTTCCATATTCCCTTCTCAAAAATGTTTTCCCTCTCTGTTGAAATAAATTTAAAAATGCGAAATTAGATCTTTGAAATATAATTGAAACTGTTGAGATATGCTTATTCAAGGGTATATATTTTTATTTAAAAAAAAAAAAAAATATTTGCGTTTTTATGATTAACCCAAATATTTCATTTTGAGGGCCATTTTCAACGAGTTGTAAATAACTCACTATTAGAAAATGGGAATCAAGTTAGGGTAGAGTGGGATTCGAACCACAGACCTTTGGTCCGTGAGTCCAATACACTAGCCACAGGACCACAACCCGATTCAAATAAGACAAAATAATAAATCAATGGACCCAAATGGCTACAAAAGATAATAAAAAACATCGCAAAACAAAATGTGTAAGCAGTAGTGTTTTTTTTTAAATTTTGTAGAATAAAGTAATTATTATTTTTATTCAATGATACTTTATTTTAAGAAGGGATGCGAAAGCTCGCCTTATTGTTTAGTTTATCTTAATCAGTATTAAACCCTGCAAGATCACATTATGTCTCGCTAACTTTCTTTTGGGGAGATTTACCGAGCTTCGGAGCTTTTCGGCTGTTCGTAACGTTAGATCGACGATCGTGATAAAGATAACGTCTTCGTTTTACTTTGTGAGCTAAGCTTTACTGATAAAATGGACTGTTTGAGTTTATTTTTACATTCATATCAAATCTTATCACTTAATAGCAGGTACTAAAATTTTCTCTTGAATTATCAAACGATTAAATTTTTTTACGAGACGATATTATTTTTAAATTAAAGGACGTAATGGTACTTAATTTTAAGACAAATGACAGGTTTTAAATCTGGATTAAATAAATTCCGTGTGAAATTGTTCCACCCTTATATTGTAATTGGGGAAAAAAAGGTTGTATCCATTTTTTAAATGCCTATCAAGTAAGACCATCGACCAATTAATACCTAGACGCGCTCGATAAAGTAAAATCTTTTAAAAAGTAGCGACACGAAAAAGTAACCATAGTCTCTGAGCTTGTTCGTTTATATCGAATCGGTGCAACATCGTTTGCTAAGAAAAGTAGCATGGATGATTGGCCTCGAGAGGGAGACTTAAGCTGGGGTTTCCTAGGACAGCGGTGCCCGTATCTTAACGGCCGTAGTGAACGGTGATGCGGTGGACAGCCGTCGTAACGGTGACTAGAGAATGGTTTCCTATGAAAACGGTGTTAAATGGTGTTGATATCGCCGTTTTCCTAGGAAACCACTTTCTAGTCACCGTTACCACGGCTGTCTACCGCATCACCGTATACTACGGCCATTAAAATACGGGTACCGCTGTCCTAGGAAACCCTAGCTTTACACTTACGGAGAAATGGAGTCAATGTTAAAAATCTCAAGTCTACAAAAACGTAGAAATAACATTAGCTCCATATTTATATTTAATTTGCTGAATGGCTTAATTGATGTACCATCGTTACTGGAACAGGTGGCATTCAATGTTCCGATCTGCCGGTCGCGAAATAATAATGTGCTGTTCCTTGATCAATACAGCACAAACTATGGCTTGCATGCTTCAATGTCGCGATTGTGTCGTATTGTAAACTCGAGACATGATCTGGACTTTTTTGGTGTAATTCTTTATATTTTTTAAAATTCACTCATATAGATCTTGTCTTGAGGTAGTAATTTTTTTTTTTTGTCATAGATTTAATTTTATGTAGTTGTATTTTATTTTATTAGTGCCTGTATCTTTTATGAGAAATTGTATTTACCATCGTTAAAATGGACTGCATAAGTCTGTCAAATAAATAAATATCAGGGCTGCATTAAACTAGCATGCATATGTTACCGAAAATTGGAGTATACCCGTTTTAAGCATAAACAAAAATAAGTATTTTAATGTTTGCAGTCCATAGTTGTTTTTGGTAAATCCCAATCGGATTCTTTTTGTATGCTCTTTATAATTTCGACCTAATAGTTTTTTATCACCGGATTTTAGAAAACGCAAAACATTTTTTTTGTTGTATTTATTGAAAAAAACCTTGATAAAATAAGTATAAAATTATAAAATGGTTGGTACATACATAATTAATAATAACGTTTCAACATCTTAAAATAACATTTTATTTTAAAAATCAATCATTTAAAAATAGGTTATTACTCAATTGTACGATCGTTGTTACAATATGGTATTGTAGGGTGGGGTGGTACATATGTCAATATATTAAACCCTCTTAAAATAGTACAAAGATTAATTATTAATTTTTTTTTAAAGAAAGCCTCAAAATTCAATACGGAAAGTTTATATAAAATATTTAAGGTTTATACAGTAGACACTCTTTATAAAATAAATTCTATCATACAAATATATAACAAATAAAAAATAAAAGAATTTGAGATGAATAAGTCACTCAGATACCAACATCATAAGGTGTAAAAACTCATAATAATCTTCTCAATGAACTAAAAACTACAATAAATAAATTTATTGTTAATCTAAAGAAATTTTTAGAACACGTGAAAAAACAACATTAAATTTTAATTACTACGAATGTATTAATGTTTTATGTTTTTTCTTTATATATCCTATGTTTTCATTTTTCTTTTTCATGTACTTGTATTTAATATGCTTATTCTATGGAGCTGATACGAATTAAGCGAGTATTGTAAGTTTAAATTTTATGTTTTTTTACACCAGTACAAATTCGAATTTTGTTTTCCTGAGATGATAAAATAAATAAAAGACTTTATCTGAGTTGAGGTATAAATCTCACTTCCTATTTTATGTAATACGGAAGGAGTGAACAAGATCTTTCATAAAATATTTGAAAAACTTGAAAGGTACAAAGTCTAAAAGTTATATTGCTTCTCCAAAAACTTTCAAATGATTTTTGTTTGCTTTGAACTTTACGTAATTTATTATTTTTAGTTTTTTCAACGGGTATTTTATCCACTCATAAATATGCTAATTTTAAAGGAAATACAATGACACTTATCATGACTTATTTCTTAGCTCAAACCGGCAAAAAAAAAATAGATATAAAATAAATAAATATCAGACCATATATACATTTGCAAAATACTTTAGTGGTGTTGTTACCACCTTTATGTAGGCACCTAGTTGGTGGCCTAATTTTGTGATGTACAAAGTTATGTGGGTGCACAGAATGAGAGCAAGTAAAACAGGGTACTTACGTTTTACACAAAGATTTATTCACGAAACTAAACTACTGAAGCTAACACATTGAAAGAAGGATTCTAATAACTATATTAGGCAAAATAAAATGAAGTTGGTAAATCTAAATTGGCGGTAATTTTGTGCCTCGAAGACGCGTGCGGTGAGGTCGGAATCCGGTAGTTTTTTCTTCCCGCCGGTTTGGCCCGTTCGTACGCTCTACGTCGGCGTTCGGCAATGTTCGGCTCGTGCCGTCGTTGTCGACCCGCCACACAGCCCCCTTCCAAGTTTTGAAATCTGTTTTTCAAAACTGACGCTGTATCACCCTCCTGCCGCTACGCGTTGTGTATGCCGGTTGTTCTGTTGGTGTTTCCGTTTCTGCTGGACTGGCTCGTTCTTCCGCTGTCTGGAACGCCGGCTTGCACCTGTCCAGCGAAACCTTTTTATGTTCGCCATCCACGTCCAGTGTTACCGTCTTTTCCGCCCTGGTGATGACCTTGTAGGGCCCCTTGTAGTTCGGCATCAGGGGTTTGTACACTCTGTCGTCCCTCAGAAACAAGTGTGTGGCTCTCTTTAGTTCCGGGTGGATGAAAACGTTACCTTTATTGTGGTGCTCGACTGGCCTTGGTTTGACGTTTTGCATGAAATTTACCAGTTGCCTAGTGTAGGAGTCCGGGTCAATGTAGTCGTTCGTCTGCTCCAGGATGTCTGCTGGTAACTTTAGTTTGCACCCATACAGCATCTCTGCTACTGAGTGCTCTGCATTCGTGCGCAGTGTGGCCCTCAGTCCGAGTAGTATGGTGCTGATCGATTTTGTCCACGGAACAGGGTGGTGAGTTTTAATGGCCGTCTTCAGCGTTCTATGAAATCGCTCGATCATGCCATTACTTTGTGGATGGTAAGGCGTCGTGTTGGAGTGTGCTATGCCTGATCTGGAACAAAACAAGTTAAAGTCCGTAGACATGAATTGCCTACCCTGATCAGTTATAATTTTCTCCGGTACGCCGTATCTCGCAATCCAGTTGTCCCAGATGGCTCTGATGATTGTGTGGGTCTGGATATCTGCGATAGGGATTACTTCCGCCCATCGAGTGTATCGGTCGATACATGTGAGGCAGTACCTCAGTCCCTCTGATGGTGGAAAAGGTCCGATGAGGTCGACATGGACCACGCAGAATTTCTGTCTCGGCATGTCGATCTTGATGATCGGTGTCCTCGTGTGTTTGTTGACTTTGCTCTTCTGACAGGGTATGCAGGCCTTCGTCCAAGCTGCGCAGTCTGCTTTCATATTTTTCCAGACGCCTCTTTGACTGATGGTCTTGGTCGTGGCGTCGGCTCCTGCATGGTTGAGGTTATGCACTTGGTTGAAGAAAGATCTCTGTAGCGTTTTTGGGATGTACGGTCGCATGTTGCCTTTGTTGAGATCGAAGACGATTTCTTGTCCCTGCATGTTGGTTTTGATCAGGTTCAGAGCAGTGTTCTTGTCGTCCAAGAGTGCGAGTAGTTCGTTGTCCTGCCTTTGTTCTTTATGGATCTTTTCGAACGATATGTTTGCCTCTTGTTCGATCATGTCGATTCTTGATAAGGTATCGGCGACGACGTTGTCTTCTCCTTTTATGTATTTGATGTCCGTGCTGAACTGTGAGATGTAGTCTAGATATCTGAGTTGTCTGGGGCTTTCTTTGTCGTGACTTTTCCTTCTAAACACGAATTGTAGTGGTTTATGGTCCGTGTATATACAGAATTCTCTGCCCTCCAGATAATGTTGAAAGTACCTTACAGTCTCAAAAATGGCTAGTAGTTCCCTGTCGTACGTACTATATGAACACTGAGCCTTGTTCAACTTTTTTGAGAAGAAACTTATCGGTTTGTAGTTGATGCCGTCTGTGGTTTGTTGTAGCACGCCCCCGATTGCGTAATCTGAGGCGTCTGTCCCCACTGACATCTTGCTGCTTTCCTCTGGGTAGCTAAGCTTAGTGGCGTTGATCAGCGAGTTCTTGACCTCTTCGAAATCGTGTGTAGTGACTTCGTTCCACTCTACTTTTCTGTTGTCATTCTTTTTTGCTCCCTTGAGGTAATCGTGTAGTCGTATCAATTTGTGTGCTGCTCGTGGTATGAATCTTCGGTAGAAGTTTCCCATGGCCAAGAATCTTCTCAACTGCTTAATGGTTTCTGGCTTGTTGAGGTTCGTGATGGCTTCCACTTTTGTTGGCGAGGGTCCGATGCCTTCAGCCGAAATTTCATAACCAAGAAATAGCAGTGTTTTCTTGGCAAACTCGCATTTAGATGGGTTTACCACCATTCCATGATCTTGAAGTCGCTGGAACAAAGCTTTTAAGTGTTCCACATGTGTTTCTTCGTCTGGTGAAGCGATCAATATATCGTCGATATATGCGTGTACTCCTTCTAGACCTCTTGTGACTTCGTTGATGTGACGTTGGAATGTTTGTGCAGCGCATGATAGTCCGAATGGCATTCTTACAAATTCAAATAACCCGAATGGTGTGGTTATAGCTGTCTTTTTAATGTCAGTTTCATTAATTGGAATTTGGTGATATGCTCGTTGTAAGTCAATTTTGGAAAAAATTTTACAGTTAAATAAGTCATTGCATATATCGTGGATATGTGGCAAGGAATAACGATCAGGTACCGTCTGTGCGTTTAAGCTACGGTAATCGCCACAAGGGCGATAAGTACCATCGCTCTTCTTCACCATATGCAATGGAGAGGCCCACTCACTCTTGGAGGGTCTACAAATACCTTGAGCCACCATGTGATCGAACTCTTGCTTCGCCTGCCTCAGTAGTTCTGGGGACAGCCGACGAGTCTTACACATAACGGGTTTGCCACGGGTATCTATATGGTGGATTGTGTTGTGTTTATCCAGCCCTGCGTATGGTTTATTGATATCTACTAGTTGTGGATACTTCAATATGAGTGAGTGGTAAATGTTGGTTTTGTCTGTTAATGATATGGAACATGTTATGTTGTTGTTTGTGGAGATGTCAAATGCTCTGATTATCTTGCCGTTTGTATTGTCTACTAACCGTTTGTTCCTAACATCTACTAACAGGTGGAAGTTGTGGAGAAAATCTGCTCCTATAATAGGGCGTGTCGTATCCGCTATTATAAACTTCCATGTAAACATTTGTTTACATCCCAGATTCAGTGTTACCGTGGTAACTCCGAAATTCTGGATCGTAGTCCCGTTCGCTGCATAGAGAATTAGCTTAGACTTTTCTCCATGGCGTTTGTGTAAAGATCTAGGAATTAATGATATTTCCGATCCGGAGTCAACGAGGTATGACACACCGGTATCACGATCTTTAACAAAGAGACGTGTTGTGTTGGTTGAATCAGCCGCCTCCGCTATGATTCGACCATCTAGTTTTTTGAAGCTAGATGCGGTTTAAATTCACATGGTGTGACGCATTTCTTAGCTTGATCGCCAAATTTTGTGTGGAAGTAACAAAGAATAGTTTTCTTGTTATTTCCGTTGGCCCTATAGCTTGTTTTGTTGAAATTGTTGTTGTATTTGTTGTTATTGAAATTGTTACTGCTGTTACTTGTTGTGTGTTTGAATCTATTGTTATTGTTGTTGTGACTATGCTGTTTGTTGATTGTGTGAAATAAACTCTCTACCTTATGGGTTAGAGCTTGTACGGACTGTTCTAAACTACAAATGTTATTTTTATTGTTGGTACCTACTACCGCTACATTATCCTGTGTGTACACCTGTATTAGGCGATCTGCTATCGTCGCTTGCCTATCCCAGTCATCTTCGCTTATGGCTAAATGCGCTTGGATCGTCTTGGGCAGTTGTTGTATCCACAAGTATTGCAACGTCGTTTCGTCTATTTGTAAACCTATTGCTAGCGTCCGCATCTCTCTAAGTAGGCTGGATGGGTTTCGATCCCCAAGCTGTAAGGAAGAAAACAGTTTTTCTCTCCTTCTGTCCTGTGGACAGCCCATGCGTTGGGTTATAGCTTCCTTCAGCCTCGTATATTTTGCTCGGTTCGGTTCCATGAGTAAAATATCTGAAACTTGTTCTATGTGCGTTTGTTCAAGTTTTGACACTAAGTGACTATAACGTGCGTCTTCTGAAACTATGTTTGCCAACTCGAATTGTGCTTCTATCTGTTTAAACCAAAGTTCGATGTTGTTCACCCATAGCTGTGGTAGTTTAACGCTAATCCTATCCGTGTGGAACATGTTGTTTGCTGTGTTGATATTTGTCAAGTCAGTGTTGTCCTTGTTAGCCATTGTTTACGGTTTAAAAATATTCGTTTTTAAAAAAAAATTCAGAAAAATGTATGTAATAATGATTACAGTATAAGTTAAAATATTGAAATAAAAGTATTCAATAATGAGTGTAGTTGTATTAAAAAGTTAAGTTTAAATTATTAGATTTAAATTTAAATTTAAATTTAAATTTCAAACAAAAATATTTATTTTTTAAATGTCAGAGTCACTATTTGTTATGTATGTACTGTGCAAGTTATAGAAAAGAAAATTAAAAACAGAAAATTTAAATAATTATTTTACCATACGGCGGAACACATTTTCCAACTATTAGGTATTTGTATTCTCCAAGCCTGAGTGGTCCCCTCAATATTAATATTCCTTTTGATTGTCCGTTGTACAATATATCAAGTTTAAAAATGTTTATGGTAAAACTTCAAATCTGTAACACATAATAACATGCATAGCCTAGGTTAAAAATATAAACATATATAGTACAGTCACACAATATAATGTATATAGAAAAAAAGTATGGATACTAATGTCCACGTACTAAGTTAAACATTCGTCGGCTTAGCCGCCCGAATATCTGTTTGTTTGATAGTTTCAAGTTGTTTACAAAAATAAAATTTTACAAATTGCAAGTATTGTGAACGACTGCGCCAGCTGAAAAATATTTCCGATAGATTTCGCTGGTAAAAAAAAAACTTACTCCCGCAGTGCGTTCACAAGGAGAAAACTTTCGGATGCCTACGTCACGCTTGTCTCGCCATATAATATTTGTCAAAAATAATTATGTACCGGATTTTTGAAAAAAAAAAAAAAAAAAAAATTTAAGAACTATAAATAACAATTATTTTCCGGTACCCTGTAAGTACCTCTACTCAATCTGGCACCCTATGTAAATGTTCGTGTGAATTGTTTGTGTGTTCGACTCAAGAAAAATAAAAAAAATAAAATTTATATGTGTTGTAGGAATGTATTACTCGGCGTGCGATTTTTGGTGAGCGAGTCGCTCGAACGTATTATATTATGTTTGTTTATAATAATTTTAGTTAAATTATGAATCACCTGTTTGAATTAATCCCGGCCGAGTAATATTGTTAAGAAATTAATCACAGTTTAATCAATTCACTAGTTACATTAATTACATTTACATTAGTTACATTTACATTGAAGATTGTTACCGACAGAAAAATTCACTCGATTCGCTCGGTCTTTGAAAGATCTAATTCTATTATATATTATAATTATTATAATATAATTCTATTATACTAAATTAATTAACCTTACAATAAGTTAACCTTGAAATAGATTAACCTTGATTAATTACAAATAAATTAAAAGTGCAATCAAATTAAAAATGAAATTTTAAATTTTTCATGTACCGACCGAAAAAAAGTAATTGTTGTACAATTTTGTCAAGCGAAGATATTTCTGTCTGAAATTTTGCGCAATTTTTATGGAATTTGAATGGGGTCACCGTGATTGATTGTTTAATGTTGTGTTTTCGTGTTCAAACGTCGGGGTCACCACTTTAGTGGTGTTGTTACCACCTTTATGTAGGCACCTAGTTGGTGGCCTAATTTTGTGATGTACAAAGTTATGTGGGTGCACAGAATGAGAGCAAGTAAAACAGGGTACTTACGTTTTACACAAAGATTTATTCACGAAACTAAACTACTGAAGCTAACACATTGAAAGAAGGATTCTAATAACTATATTAGGCAAAATAAAATGAAGTTGGTAAATCTAAATTGGCGGTAATTTTGTGCCTCGAAGACGCGTGCGGTGAGGTCGGAATCCGGTAGTTTTTTCTTCCCGCCGGTTTGGCCCGTTCGTACGCTCTACGTCGGCGTTCGGCAATGTTCGGCTCGTGCCGTCGTTGTCGACCCGCCACAATACTATAAGTCATCTCTGTTGCAATTTTTTTTGCGTATTTTGCGTATATTTAAGTTTTAAGTTCATTAACGTGTTTTGAAGCTAAAAACTAATATTTGATCACGTTTTAAAGAGTAGACATTTAAAACAAACGAGTAATTAAGAGACGTAGGGTGGGTGCTTTAGTAATTTGACAGTTTGGATACTCTAAATCTAGTGGTAAAAAATAAGCAAACCTAAGAATTTATCTACACCATAAATTATACATTTTTTGTGTGTTATCTCTTGAAATTAACGTTTGAAATTATCTCAAATGATGTCCCATCTCTTTTGCAATTAATTATTTTTCATGTTCCCAGCCGTGACACTGGAAGTCTAAATCTGTTATTTATCAAATCTTCCAAAAGCAACTTTTGTTTTTAAGCCTCAATGTCCAGAATGTGTCAATTGGTCAATTGATCACGCAACTTGGAATTCCTTAGGATAGATTCACCGGCTTTACGTAGATGTCTTTGCCATTAACCCAATAAAGGCTAAGGGTTGTGAGGTGCCTACTACTTAAAGTTTATGATAAATTAAGTGAGGTCAAAAGAACCCAACAAAATATAAACACTCGTTCAGCAACACAAATTAACTGTATTGTCCCATTTGTATCAACCGCCTTTGGTAAAAAGCAATACAATGTAATTGCTCCAAAAATATTTAATGATTTATTGCCAAATATAAAAAACTCAAAGTTTAAAACGAATTTTTAAATAAAAATAACAGCACATATAAATAGTGTAGCGAGAGATTCTTTTGAAAATATATGTAAATCAAAAAACGTAGTACTTTATATAATTGGTACACATATTATTTATATTTTTATTTATTTCATTGCTTTATATTTATTTTATTATATATTATTTATGTTGAGGTTACATGTTTTCTTGATACTTATATATATACTTTATATTTATATAATAATGATTATTAATTTTGCAACGGTAAAATACAGCACAAAACACCTAGGCTTGAGAAAAATAAAGTTAATTTTTTGTATTCTCACCGGGAATCAAACCCGGAACCTTCCGTGCGTTAGTCAAGTATCTTAACCTCTACACCACGGAGGCTACTGCATATAGAAATACAGTTCATTTTTATTAAGTCCAAGTAAAAACTTCCCTAACACAAAATAATGAATTATATCTGTAGAATCCTTTTTAGAAGTGTTATTTAAAAAATGCTTTTTGGTTTAATAGCAACGCGGTTTCCCTACCAAGTAAGAGGTCTCGAGTTAGATTCTTGACAAGATTGACATGAAATATTTATTTGTACTATATTACTTAATGACCTATCTTTATTATATTTTTATAACATACTCTATCTTTGCGCAGGATTAAATTCAATGTTTATATAATTATCAAATTAACATGGATCTTTCCAGCAAGTCGGGATATGAAAATTGATAAAAGTGTTACAATGGAATTGAATATCAATAATAATTGAAAATATATTCTCACATTTAGAATCATTCATAGTTTTTGGATTGCACTTCAGTGTAAGATTGATCTTAAATTCATGTTATAAAAATAAATAGCTTTTTAGCTCAGTTTCTGTGAATAGTCTATATATTGTGTTTTAGGTTTAAATGTTTTTCTTTTCTTTTTTTTAATATTAAGTTCACAGAATGTTTAAATGTTTTTATTTTCTTTTTTAATATTAATTTCACAGAATGTTTAAATGTTTTTCTTTTCTTTTTTAATATTAAGTTCACAGATTGTTTGAATGTTTTTATTTTCTTCTTTAATATTAAGTTCACAGATTGTTTAAATGTTTTCTTTCCTTTTTTAATATTAAGTTCATAGATTGTTAAAATTTGTTAAAATTTTTATTGTTTAAATGTATACTATGTATTGTTACAAGAAATGTACTATTTTTTTTATGTACCGTCCCAAATGAGTTTTCTCGTACAACTCCTGGGAATATAATATCATGATATTCATGTCTTATATGTTTTATTAATAAAAAAAAAAAAAAAAAATAAGAAACGCTGCTTCAGAGCCTCATGCACCATTTAGTTAGAAAAGGAAGTGATGATGATTAAAATTAATGAAAAAATATTTATTTTACAAGGATATAAGCAGGGTTGTTAATTTATTCTAAAATCATCCGAAGAATTATGAATTCATGTAATTTATTCATTTTTAGAAATAAAAATACAGAAACCGCGATCTTAAGTAATAAGGCATAACATTATGTTAAAATTCTATTCATATATTCTCACAAAACATACAAAAAATACATTTCAGCATCAAATTTCTTAAGCTCCACATTTCAATTTCAAAACAAACATTTTTTTCACAATTTTCTACTGGGAGCGCATAAATAATTGCATCTAAGAGATATATTAAACGTTCCTTGGCAGTACAAAGAGCTTCCTTACCTTTGCTTAGCGAAGCTTCCTAATTGATTTGTAAATAGCTTTTCGTTATTTTAAGCTCGTGGCAAATGTTTTTTTAGAAATAGCTTAAATGTTTTTTGTAAGTACTTTTTTTGAGATGTGAATGTTATTTATTTTATTTTATGTTATTAGAAAAATCAACAGTTCTGCATATTTGTTGGGTACACGGCTAAATCAGGCATATTGCTTTTTTTTTTAAGTTTGTTTTTTTTCCCCGGCTTATTTTCATTTATTTTTTTCAGTTCAACGAAACGGAATATTAAAAATTAACATATGTTTTATAATTGAAGATGTTTTGAGTACGTTTAAATATTTATAGACAGGCTGGATTTCCTCCCTAGGAAGCTTTATGGATATAATTTTTTTGCAGCAGAGAGGAAAACAATTTTGAGATGGGAATATGGAAGTCAAGGGATTTTCAGGGCTTATGACCTATCATTGGCTGATTTTAGTGGCCACATTACACAATGTGTAACATTCTCACCCACACATATCTCACCGCGTGAATCTCACCAACATGATAAAGATTTCAGCTCTTTTACTTTTCGAAAGTCAATAGATGGAAGAGTTGAGGAAATGCAAATATGGGCACAATGGTGAATGTAACACAGTTAGTATAGTGGTTACTTAAACCAGCAATGACAGGTCTTAAGTCCTGTAAATGGCCAGACATTTAGATTTCCTTCTTAAAAATATTTTCCCTCTCTATTGCAACAAATTATTTAAAAAAAAACTTATTTTCGGGACACAGAAGATACAAGATTTGATATTTTTCTCTTATTTATTTAAATGATACAGTTTTTCTTGTAATCTTCAAATGAACATCTTCTCTGTTTCCTTTAAAAAAACTTATTTTCGGGACACGCAAGATATAAGATTTGATGTATCTCTCTTATTTATTTAAATTTTACAGTTTTTTTTGTATCTTCAAATGAACATTTATTTATTTAATCTAATAAAAAATACAAATAGGTACATAGTTTACAAATAAAAATGTTTATACAATAGGTACATTCAATATAATTTTATTTTTATTTATTGATGTAGCCACTTCAATGGCCCACAGGCACGGCACGTTCCGGAGTGTCGGTGTATAATTTATTTTATACATAATTGTACATACTTTCACATCAATTGTTGTGTAAAAATTCAAAAGAAATATAAAAAAAGATTCTAAAACATACCTACATCAATAAAACGAGAAAAGATTTTCAACAAACTAAAATTATATTCTTATATATGAGACATATTCCTCAGCTTCCTATCTAGTCTTTTTAGCAATCAATTTTTGGACTCGAGCTTTGCGTATTCTATGTCTTACGATTCGATCAGCTACATCTACGACTACAGGAAAAGTCACTATTTCAGTTGATAGCCCTATGATATGGAATGCTCTCCCATCAAAAGTGCAAAAAATTAAGAGTGAATAGACGTTTTGAAAAAAAAAACCCACCTGTTTTCTAAATCATTTAAATTAGTCATACTAATAAAAGGATTATATTTACTAATAAGTTTCACTAAAAGTGATATTAAAATCAGCATTTATGAAATCACCGTTTAAAACATCCCCCTTTGAATGATAATTTGACTAAAATGGCGCTTTATAAGTAACCAGAATAATTTTATGAAATAAGACATATTTAAAATATTGGTCCAAAAAAGGGTTCTAAGGGATTTACAAGAAAGCCAATAATTTGGCGAAATCTCACCAGCATAAAGAAAGCTTTACTTCTTTTAAGTTGCAAAAATCAATAGATTAACGTGTTGAATCACATGGATATTCTAACATAGACAGAATGTTCATTTTTCTTCTATGCAAATGACTTGCCCCAGCTAATCGTTTAACCCTTTAATACTTCTATATCACTTTTATTTCTATCTCAGTTAAAACATCCGTCAATCCTAACAGACACTCTAGAGCAGTGGTCTCCAACCCGCAGGCTGTGGCCCGGTACCGGGCCGTGGACTAAATGATAATGGGCCGCGCAAGGCCCTGCTTAAAAATCAAAATTACTTTCGAAAAATCGAACATACCCATAAAATTTATCATAGTGCTGTAAGGACTGAAAATTAATCCCTATTGCCATTTCCGACATCCTATCTATGTGAAGCGGGGTTTTCTACAGTGACAGCAACCAAAACAAAAGAAAGAAATAAACTGGACATTAGCAAGACACTTCGGCTGTCACGATATTCTATTACCTCTAGACGGAACCATCTCGTTTCAATAAAGCAAGCTCAGGGTTCTCATTTATTTAGCAGCAAAGAACACATAAACTTTAACATCAAAACTTTTTAAAAAAATAGATAAATAACTTTCAAGTTAACATATCTGCAAGATTTCAGAATAGCATTAAAATTCCGATACCCTGAACATTCTCAAAATTCTTTTCTCTTGCTTGGAAAAAAAAAACTTTCAACCTACCGTTGAACCTTAAAAATACCCATGAATCCAAAAGAAAATTAAAAAAAATATCTGAAAGTTAACAATCCTTCATTGTTTTTATAAATATTTTTTTTTTCATTTTTCCCACAAACCTTGTGTTTTCTCTACTATTATTTGTCGCTATAACTTATGAACCACAGTTGTAAATTTTATAATAATATATTGAACAAATATATTTTAATTAATATATTTTTTTAATTCATTCAATGTGTCCCCCCTCACAGTGGGCCGCGGTAAAATTATGAAACGTTGACTGGTCCGTGGCGACAAAAAGGTTGAGGACCACTGCTCTAGAGGGTTTAATTCAGTACCTGCCTACACAGATTTGGACATAGCAGAATACCATAAAAAACTTATTATAATTAACATTGAGTCGGTGCCATATGCACCATTTGAAGCGAATGGTTGAATAATGATTACAATGCTTTTTCCCTAGCAGTCAAGCCGTAGTATCAATGAAAATGAGTTTACTTATGAGTCATAGTATGATACAAGTACAATGATTTTTCAGAATTCCCATATTGTGACTCAGAAGATAAATTTTACAGATGATTCATAGTTGAAAATTATCTAAAAAAGGCCAGTAAACTGAGTGACTCAATAAGGGTTAGTATTTGAACCACTTGTCGTCCCGTGGTTGGTGTTACGGACTCACGGGTCAGAGGTCTAAGGTACTCACTTCAATTTGGTTCCCATTTTGTAATAGTGAGTTATTTACAACTTGTTGAAAATGTACTACGAAATCAAAATATTTGGGTAAATCGTAAGTAGGCAAATATTTATTCTTTAAAAAAATACAGCAAAAAATTAAGTTTTTTTGTCTTGTAAAATAAAATATTTTACCAGAAAAAAATCATCATCATTCCCTTTTCGTACCTTATAGTGCATAGAGCACTACATTGTTACACCGATCGCAGTGTCCCTCGATCATTTTTGTAACATGAAGTTAAGATGATCAGTTTTACGCTTTAGGTAGCAGTCCAGGGAGTATGAAATATTCTAGTGTAAAAATACCTTCATAAATATATGTTTTCATTTTTTTATTTATTTAGTCTTAAAATCGTACTTACATAATACATAGCGGCCTCGGCCCGTGGTGTAGTGCTCAAGATGTTTGACTCACGTATGGAAGGTTCCGGGTTCGATTCCCGGTGAAAATACAAAAATTTAATGTGAGTTTTCTCAAGTCTGTATATTCTGTGTTGTAATTTTTTATTTTTTTATTTATTTAAATCTTAAAGTAGGGCACACATATCATACATATTGTGATGTGTGTTCTAATAATAACATTGAAAATATATTTAATTTATAAATTGTTTATCACATATGTCTTGACCATTATTTTAAATTTTGATATGTTTTTTTCTCACCACTTTCATTCTCCTAGCCTGTTGTGATACAAAAAAATCATCTTTAAAATATATACTAATTATTAACATTTATGCATACTTGAAAGCTATAACGAAAAATATTGCAGAGAACAAAACATTTTGAATTTCAATTTTTGGGAACAACCAGAAGATTTGTTGATATGGGTTCATGTGAACTCATCTACAACACAATCACTGAACCACACACCGACCACCACAGCAGCACATTATCCTATCAAACATCGTCAAATTTGAAACAGACAATATTTCATGTCTACTACGTCGGGAATCGAACCCGAGACCTTTTGAATGATAGACGAACACGCTGACCACTATACCACGAGGCCGAGTATTTATACTCTATGTTTCAAAAATATATATTTTTATTTTTTATAATTTGAAAACCTCGTCAATAGTCTTATACAAGACTATAGAATCAGAGAAAACGAAATTAAATTGAACAAAGCCCTGACTTCCAAATTCTTTTCTTTAAAAAGAGAAAGCAATTTTCAGGGTGATGAACAAGAATTTGCATTTAAAGAGATAGATTTAACATATCTTCAACAAATATTAAACAATACAAAATCAAAGACAAGTCCCGATGGCATAACCATTCAAGTAATGAGTGACGCAATGCCAATCATAGGATCTTCACTATTGAGTATCATCAATGAATTCCTTCTGAGAGGGAAATTTCCAAACACATGGAAAACATCAACGGTAATACCAGTACCTAAAGTAAAAAATACAAAAAAATGTGAGGAATATAGACCTATAAATATTTTACCAAAATACGAACAGGTACTAGAAATAGTAATAAAAAACCAACTAGTTGAATATCTAGAAGAAAATGATTTATTATGTGAAGAACAATCTGGATTTAGAAATAAAAATTCTTGTGAGTCGGCGATCAACATTGTGATAGATACATGGAAAAATAATATAGATAAAAATAAGTTTATATTAGCTGTATTTCTAGATTTTAAGAGGGCATTTGAAACGATAGATGGAAAAAAACTAATCCAAAAACTAAGAATACTTAGACTATCTAATAGTGCTATCAAACTGTTTCAAGAATATCTAAGTGAAAGGAACCAAATAACAAAAATAGATAACTCAGAATCGGAACCGATTGAAAATGAACTAGGTGTCCCCCAAGGATCAGTGCTAGGACCAATATTGTTCATTAGATATATATACGACATCACACAGATAATAAAGCACTGCAAAGTACGACTATTCGCAGATGATACCCTTATATATATAGCGGGAGAAAACTATGAAGACTCAATAAATAAATTGAATGAAGATCTACAGAACATATCGTCATGGCTAAAGATAAATAAATTGAAATTAAATGTTAGGAAAACAAAATATATGGAAATAGGTAATAAAGCACATGGCATAACAATGAATGTAAATATTGATGGTAAAATTATTGAAAGGGTTGATGAAATGAAATACTTATTAATTATTCTTGACTCCAGATTAAATTTAACATCACACTTTGAATATATACATAAGAAAATTTCAAAAAAGATTTTCTTCCTAGGAAGAATTCGAAAATAAATAAATAAAAAGAGTGCAGAACTTATATACAAAACAATAATTGCCCCTCATTGGGACTATTGCTCTACTATATTATATTTAGCTAACGAGGGAGACATAAACAAGTTTGAAATACTACAAAATAGAGCAATGAGAATTATACTGAAAAAAAGCAAATATAATAGTGTTGAAAAAATGAGAAAACAATTGAACTGGATAGGAATAAAGAAAAGACTATTGTATAATGTATTTGTATTTATATATAAAGTGTTTAATAATCTCATGCCAAAGTATTTTATAAGTGAAATTATATTAAATAGAAATGTACATAAATATAGGACAAGAAATAGAAATAGGATAAGACTACCACTTAAGAAAAAAACAAAATCACAAAATAGCTTAATGTATAAAGGGTTAAAACTGTATGATGAGATGCCTGAAAGTATGAAGAATGAAAGAAAACTTACGGATTTTAAAAAAATGTTATGTTTATTGTAATAATGTAGTTATGTAAGAAATATTTAATAAGTATTTGTTATAATTGTAAATATATTAGTTAATATACAATGTAATATTAACTAACTTAAGTAAATAAATAAAATAAAAATAAAAAAATGTTTTCCATTTCTGTTGTCTAGAAGAAGAAGAAAAATACCAATAAGAAGAATTTTTGTATCTGGGAATCATGTTTTCAAGAGATGGAAGAGTAGAAAAAGATGTTGAAAGGAGACTGAATGTGGGCAACAAAATGAACGGCGCACAAAGCACAGTAATTGCTGATAAAAACATGTCAGTCGAAGCTTAACTGGCAGTGCTCAACAGAGTTTAGTCCCAACACTTAGTATGAAAGTGAAATATGGAACTGGTAGAAGAAGGATGAAAGCCGAGTGAACGCGATTAAAATGCGATCTCTTCGACGAATGTGTGGAAAATCAATGTATGACAGGGCTACTAATGATGAAATCAGGCGTGAGTGTAAATCTGAGTCAAGTATAGTTGATATGATCAAAAAAGGGTCTCTGAGATGGTTTGGTCATGTAGAACAAATAGACAACTAAAGAATGGTAAAACAAGTACATGTGGCGAAAATAAACAGTAACGTGAGACGAGGACGACCAAGGAAGACGTTCCATGATCAGAAAAACCAAAATCTTAAGTTTGGTCATGTCAAAAGCAGACAGAACCGAAGGGCATGTATGACAAGATATATGAATGTGGAAGAAGCTAGGAATGTATGCCAGGATAGACGTGTGTGGCGGTCCATTCTCTCTGCTTGCCCCTAGGGGGAAATGACGTGATGGTGGTAGTAGTAGTAGTAGTCCATCTCTGTTGTAATATGGCAATAATAAAAGTATGTTTGTTCAGTAGGCATTTTAATGCGTCGTTGTATAAACAACATTAATGAAACAAACCTGTCATGACATAATAATATTCCCGATACATTGTGACGTAATCATTTGACGTACCAAGCGCTGATTTTACTAGGCACGCACATAGATATCCATAATAACATTATAAATACGAATGTGTTTGTCTATGTGTGTACTGATATTATAAATGCGAAAGGCTGTTTGTTTGTTTCTGTTTCTTTCACGTCATAACGGAGCAACTGATCAACGTTACATTTTGCGTAAGAATAGCCAAAGAGCTGACAAATAACTCAAGTTACTTTTTTTTCCGAAAACAATGTTACTCTCTTGGAAAAAATTTAGTTAAATAATGAGCCAATATTAAAATAGAACAACAATGCTACGTCGCCTAACGGATCGTCGTATTTTTTGCATAGCGATAGTTGGAGGACCAGCAATCAAGCAGGCTTCTTTTTATGCATAAAAAATGTATTATTCCGTCTGGAAGGTTCTTATTGTGAAACAGCAAAAATTAAAAATTAATATTATACCACGCGAGCGAAACCGCGGATAAAAGATAGTATTTATTTAAATTTATTTCAACAGAGAGGGAAAAAGTTTTTGAGATGGGAATATGGAAGTCTAGGCATTTACATTTCCCTCTCTGTTGAAATAAATTTAAATACGAACAGCTCCCTAGGGAGGAAATCCAGCCGGTCTGCAAGCATTTGGACATAATCAAACATTGTAGTATTTATTTATTTATTTCATTTATTTCATTTATTATATTTATTTATTTATTTTTTTATTTTTTTAAATTTTTTATTATTATGATTATTTATTTATTTATTTTATTTATTTTATTTATTTTATTTATTTTATTTATTTTATTTATTTTATTTATTTTATTTATTTTATTTATTTTATTTATTTTATTTATTTTATTTATTTTATTTATTTTATTTATTTTATTTATTTTATTTATTTTATTTATTTTATTTATTTTATTTATTTTATTTATTTTATTTATTTTATTTATTTTATTTATTTTATTTATTTTATTTATTTTATTTATTTTATTTATTTTATTTATTTTATTTATTTTATTTATTTTATTTATTTTATTTATTTTATTTATTGTATTTTATTTGGGAAATCAACAGTTCTACATACACATTTTTAGTAAACAAACATATATAGTGTATAAACTCAGAACTAATAACAGATTTCCACATAGGATAGAAAGTTAGTAAAGAAAATATATTACATATCAAATAAATACATACAAATTATACATATAAAATACTATTTTCATGTACTCAATAATCAAAGATTTTTTAAAATATTTATTTTAAGAACATTAAGTTACTGTAAATTGGGCGGGATAAGAACAAGAATGCTTGAAGAGAGGATAAGGAGAGGAGGGGAGATGTATATATTTATTATTATAATGTCTACTAAGTTACATAATACATTTTTAGTGTAAATTTTTTTTAATTTTTTTATATAAACAGAGTGTTGTTTGTGTTTGTATTAAAAAAAAAAAATACTAAACCCCACGCTATACCCTGTTATCCATTTTCTTTCACTGTTGATTTAGACTTTAATAAAATGACCTCGAAATTGAAATATTTAAGTGAAGCAAGTTTTTTTTTCTATTTAAAGTTGTATAGTTTCTTTTAAAGGGTTTTTTAAAAAAAATTATAGGTTTTTTTAAGCATTGCTTAAGATTTATTCATGTTCATAAATTCATTCTTACGTTAACGTGCGTATAAGTTTTATTATATTTGTTAATAAAACTATATATATATAAATAATTATGACTCACAGAATTTCCGAAAAGTTCTGAAAATGCGAAGCTTTTTCCCCGAGAAATACACCGCTCATGTTACGTTAAGATGACGTCATAAATGACGCAATAGAAAAGTTTTCGCATCATAGAATGATAATATTGAAAATAACAATTGAGCATAAAAACTTTATTCAAAATGATTTCATACGCTTTGTCCAATTTCAATAATGTTTTCAATACGTCCAAATTTTTGTAGACATGCTGAATTTCCTCCCTCGGGAGTTATTTGGTTCTAAATTTATTGCAACATAGAGGTAAAACATTTTTGAGAAGAGAATGTGGAAGTCTAGACATTTACAAGGCTTATGAACATTTACCATTCTGCCTTTGTTTTGGCCAGATATAGATTTAACAAAATTTTGAGTATGCCCAATGCTTTAGAAATACTCAAAACATTGTTGAATTAACTACCTGGTAAAAGAAGAAATGGAAAAAAAAAAAAAAATGTTTTCAGGCGTTGCCTCGCAGGTGAATTGGTTAAGCTGGATAAATTTCACCCACATGGTAAAGGTTTCAGCTCTTTTACTTCACAAATGTCAACAGAACATAGGCAGAATGGGAATTTTACACAGTGGGTAAAGTGGCTACTTAAACCAGCCAATGACAGGTCATAAGCCTTATAAATGCCTAGACTCCCATATTCCCTCCTCAAAAATGTTTTCCCTCTTTGTTGAAACAAATTTAAAATTTTAAAAAGATTTAGAATTGTCCATTTTGTTCAGTTTTATGAAGTTATTTAATTTTTAAATTTTATTTGTTTACTTATCAAATCACAATATAAAATTATTTTATTTAAATTATTTATTGACAATTCTTGATAGAATTCCATTGTTACGATGAAATAACTTTACATATAAATTATTAATTAAAAAATACTTGGTACACTTCTACTTATTTATTTTTAAAGTGGAAGTGTACCAAGTATTTTTTAATTAATAACTTATTTGTAAATATAAGTTATTACATCATCACATTATAAAAGGTTCGATTGTTAAATCATATTATCATAGGTTCTGAAACACGGTATGTACTATTTGGGAAAATTACATAATATTATTTTGAATAGTAAAAACTTTTGATTCTATCTAAATTTTTGAAGACATGAAAGTGGGAGTGCGAAAAACATTTTACATATGGCAATTTAAAAGTCTAGGCATTTAGACAGACAGACTGATTTAAGTGGCCACTTTATAGGCTTTGTAATCTTGTGTTATTTATTTATTTATTTATTTACAACGAGCATAAAGATAATACAGTAAATAAATCAATGAAATTACTTGGCTTCATTAACAGAATATCCTCTGATTTTACTAATGTCCGTACAATCAAAACTCTTTATTGCTCAACTGTTCGCCCTCTTCTTGAATATGCCTCAGTGGTCTGGTCTCCATTCTATGTCAATCGCATAAATCACATTAAATCAGTCCAACATCGATTGCTTCGAAAAGTAGCGTGGATGCTTGGACTAGAGAGAGATAATTATTCCTATGCTGAAATAGAGTCAATGTTAAATATTTCTAGTCTACAAAAACGTAGAACTAATATTGACTCCATATATATGTTCGGCATACTAAATGGTATAATCTATGTTCCATCATTACTGGGACAAGTAAAATTCAATATTCCGACTCGTAGATTGAGAAACAATGAAGTACTGTTCGTCGATCAGCATAGAACAAACTATGGCCTAAATTCTCCAATGACCCGCCTTTGTCGTATTGTTAACTCAAGACAAGATCTGGACTTTTTTGGTTTAAGTTTACAACGATTTAAACGAGCACTCAATAAATAGTCCAGATCTTGTCTCGATGTCCCTTATGTTTGTCAATGCTTCTTTCTTTTTATTTTTATTTTAATGTTTTAAACTATTCTTTTATTGTAATATTTAAACCTTATAAATTGTATACATGGACAATGTCCGTTAATAAATAAATAAATAAATCTTGTGTTCATAATATATTAAGTATTATTTACTATTCATTTTATCTATATCTCTACACTTATATATTCCCTAATATGAAATGTTCTTCATCACTTTTGCAATGTTGGCGGCCTCCATAGTGTAGTGGTTAAGATGCTTGAGGCACCGGGTTCGATTCCCGGTGAGAACAAAAAAAATAAATGTAATTTTTTCAAGCCCGGGTGTTCTGTATTATAATTCACCACTATAATAAGGTCTTCTGACCTGTTGTGGGGCAAAAATATACACGTTTATATAAATATGTATAACTCGCAAAGGGGTTGAATCCAGTTCATACTTACAAAAAAATTCAATAGAATAAAAATATTGTTAATGAAACCAGCTCGTCTAAGAAAAAATATAAAAACTGACAAATCTTTTCAAGCGTTGCCTAGTATGTATGTAGGTGAAATAATTCGGACAAAACGTCACCCGCATCAATAAAGGTTTTAGCTTTCTGACTTCAAAAAGATCAACAGATGAAAGAATTGAAGGTCTTTAGATGTTTAAAGATAGGCAGATTTGTGAATGTTATAGAGTGTGTAAAGTGGCCTCTTAACTTTTCGATAAAATGTTCTTCATCTCTGTTGTAATACAATGATTTTTAAATGAGATTTATTTACTTATTACGTCACATAATCAACGATTGACTTATGTAAAAGTCCTTCAAACAAAATATTATGCCAACGTATTCTAAAATCAACTAAAGTTTAATTTAAGACAATTATTATATTTAATTCTAAAAACTTATTTTTTTACTTGAAACTTATTTTATTACTCAATATAAAAATTGAATAGAAATGATTTATTTAAACGTCCTGTACCCTCTTTCATTTTTGTATAAATAAATATATAGGCAGAAATGTATTTCACAAAATATAAATTGAAAGGAATCAAAACGTAAAAATTATGTAAATAATATTTGGAATGATCTAAATTTTAACGATGCTGCTTAAAGCAAATCTTTTTTAATATACAGTATTAAAACTATGAACTGTTAAAAATGAACACGTGGACGTTTTAGTGCGTCATTACTTTAGTCTATTATTCGGCCAATCATAAACCTGGCAAATCATGACATCAGTTAAATGGACCAATAATCACAAGTATGACGTCATAATTGTATCCCATAAACACCGAGTGACGTCATCATTTGGTGAACCACCTACGATTTTTTTTGATTGTTTAAAAATAACTATTTTGAAAATTAGCATAAAATCGGTTAATTATTTATTATGTATAACTTATAAAATATTAACTGTAATTTATAAATGAACATATCAAATCATAACATACATTTAGATTGGGTTGTGGTTCCATGGCTAGTGTCTCGGACTCACGGCTCAAAGGTCCGTTGTTAGAATACCACTCTACCCCAACTTGATTCCCATTTTCTAATATTGAGTTATTTACGACTTGCTAAAAATGGCCAACAGAATGAAATATTTGGGTAAATCATGAAAACGTAAATATTTCATAATCTCAAAAAAAAATATGCTCCCAGAACAACGACGCATGTAATTTTTTTCAATTTATGAGAGCGGTTTAAAAAAGTTGACACTTTAAGTCACAACTCGATAAATACATAACAATATCCTTTGATTATTAAGTTAGTTTATTTTATTTTATTTATTTATTTACTTATTATAGACATAAATTTATACATTAATACGTTGCTTTGACCATTAACTAAGGGGCGTAAAATATATTCTCGGTATGGGTATGAAGGAAAAGACTTAGGTTAGAAATTAGCATTTTGTTTCTCAATATAGTTTACTATATAATCAATATATAGTCACTTTTAATATCTATGCACTTACAATATTTGAGTTTGGCCAAATGTTTGTAGACAAAAGACTGGATTTCACCCCCTCGGGAGTCATTAGGATTAACAAATTACAACAGGGATGGAGAATACCTTAAATAAGGGAATATGGAAGTCTAGGAAGTACAGGGCTTATGACTTGCTATTGACTGGTTCAAGTGGCCACTTTACACACAGTGTAACATTCACCATTTTGCCTATGTTTGAACATCCATATTTCTTCAATTTGTTAATCTTAATGACTCCCGAGGGGGTGAAATTCAGTCTTTTGTCTGCGAACATTTGGACAAACTCAAATATTGTAATAAAACTAACTGGTCCAAGAAGAAGTTTAAAATTTAAAAAAAATGTTTTCAGGCGTTGCCTAGTATGTGAAATAATTCAGTCAGATGAATCTCTTCACATCAATAAAGGTTTGAGCTCTTTAACTTCACTTAAATCAACAAATGGAAGAATTTAAGAAATTTGGATATTCAAACATAGGCAAAATGGTGAATGTTAAACTGGCCTTTTAAACCAGCCAATGACAGGTCATAAGCCCTGTAAATACCTAGATTTCAATATTCCCTTAATAAAGATATTCTCCATCCCAGTTGTAATTTGTTAATCTATGCACTTGTTACTTCTAGCAATCAATGAATTTAAACCTTCAAAAATATTATTCCAGTTTGTTACCAAAATGCTCATTAATCGCCGCTTTTAACGAGTCATCGTCTTCAAATCGTTTCCCACGAATGTCTTTCTTTAGATTTGGAAATAGAAAAATTACTTAGTGCTAGGTCTGGACTATACGGTGGGTGAAAGATTTCTGCGAAACCATATCCACGAATTGCAGTCTTTGCAACTTGAGCCTTGTGCAAGGGTGCATTGTCGTGGAGGAGAAGGATCCCTCTGGACAATTTTCCCTGCCTTTCCTCTTTGATCGCCTCCCTTAATTGATAAAAAATACTAGAATAGTATTTTCGGTGATATTGATGCCCTTTTTCTTGTAATCTCTATGCAAAATTCCCTGGGAATCCCAGAAAACTGTAGCCACGACCTTCCCTGCGGATTGTGTCACTTTAAACTTCTTCGGGTGCTCTGTTCCTTTTTGGTGCAACTGCATGGACTCCTGCTTACTCCCAGGATCATAGTGATAAACCTAGGTTTCATCCCAAGTAACGATTTTGTCAATAGTTCACCACAGAGCTCCAAAAACCCTTTACCGCTTTGTACGCGGTGAGATTTTTAAAGTGGCGTTAGGAATCTCGGCACCCATCTTGCACTGACTTTTGACAAGTGTAGACGGTCATGTAAAATAAAAATAATGGAACCGGTGGATAGGCTAGTAATCTCGGCTATATTTTCACCTTCATTCTGGCATCCTCCAATATTAAATTTAATATTTTATCCACATTTTCTTCATTACTGGCCTCGATTGGACGACCGGTTCGCTCGTCGTCTTCTATGGTCTCTCTGCCCTGTTTAAATTCACTAGACCACTTTTAAACTGTCGACAATGAAGGAGCAGACTCTTCGTTTACTTTTAACATCTCTTTGTGGATGGTTTTCTGATTTTTACCGTATTTGGTGAGGAATTTTAAAACAGCACGATACTCGAGTTTGTTTAACTTTGCGAAATGACTCATCTTGCTTGTGTTTCGGGGACAGCTACTCAATGACTAATGATCCGTTTGTTATGAAACTCGGTACTTATACTACTAATGAGTGAAATATAACGATGTAATTAACTATTCATTCATGATTGCACTCCTTCGTATCAATACCGATAATATGTTGAACGCCCCTCGTAACTAGGGTTATTTACCCCATTCTAAGTCAGTCAAAAATAATTACTTATTAGAAACAGTAATCAATACATTGAAAAATAAATAAAGATTTTAGATAAAGTGAAAAACATATCAAAATAAATGGTTTAAAAAAAACTGTAAAAATGTAGAAAAAAATAAACTAAAACCGTATTTAAAAACTCAGTAAAATATATAGTTAAAAGAGAATCATCATCATTCCGTTTCCACACCTAATGGTGCAGTTCGGGAATGTAAACAAGGCATGCCCTCTCGCGATACGCGTGTTTGAAGAAAACAGAAAACGTTTGATTTTAGGTAAACTAATTGACGTTATGGTTTTGAGTGTCAGTCCTGGAATTTATGAAAAGAGTAAGGACTTACGATTTCCTCCCTTTGGCACTGGTCCAGAAAAATACCGTTATCGTTTGCACCGGTCACTTTGAACGTTTCCTTGTATTTTGGTGATTCGAAATCACTGTCACGCTCGCGGTACGGTTTTCGTTGTTGTGTTTTATTGTTGTGTTGTCACGCGTTGCTTTCTTGACTCGCCGTCAGGGAGGAGTAGGTACATTGGGATTCAAAACAAGGACCACCGGAATCAAAGGAAGGAATGGCTTGACACTTGAATAAAAGATAATGAATCCGAAACACAATTAGAAACATAGAAAAATACATATTTTAAAACCCAGTAAAAAAAAACATATAAAAATCCGTTGCTTGTAATCCAACTTAAAGTCAAGGCGAAAAAATATCTGGTAATTAGTAAATGGATCCTCTTTAATATTCTAGTGGAATATCATCCGCATCTCAGATTTCCAAAATAGGGTAAACATTGAAGATCATTTTTTTTAATACATGCACATACCCTTTTTTTTCAATTATTAGTTTTTATTTGAGTACGCCTTATTTTCTTTTTTTACTTCGAGCCGTCAGTAGGGTCGCAGTGAGTCGCATCTTGCTGGAGGGTGTGATTCTATAAAATGCCGCGAACGCCCAGTAGCATTCCACCGGCAACACTACTGACTAGTCCAACTCGTTAGCGTCCACGTCTCGAACCCTGGGCAATGAGAGTACACTCATAACGATGTGATCACAGCAGATAACGAGGGGATGAAAGATGAGTTTTCAACCAGCCAAGGGAAGGTAATTCCGATAAAAAAATCCACCAGAGAAAAAAATGGGAAACCACTCTGGTCATCTTTTCCCAGGGATCACTTTGGCGAGTACATCCAACAAGCAGTTGTCCTGGCTGCGGAGTAGCGCAGGACCGAGATGCTTTCGCTGTAGTGATCACCAACGTTGGCGTCGGGGGTACCTGATAAGGCACCGCAAGAATAAGTATACGCCTAATTGTATGCAATTAGCAAATCATCTATCATATTAAAATTATCGACCACAAGGCGCCTACGGTTACATGAAAATATTACCATTATTTTTCTCATTGTGTTTTCATAATATGTCAATAGATGGCATTACTGTACATACTTTTTATATATTTTTATTTTCTTTTATTCAGGAAACATACAGTACGGTTACATAGCTTCATATTTTACACAGTTCGACTTAACTCCAATGGACCAGTGAAGTTTCCATATTATATAATAATTATATGTAAGGTTATCAATGAAAGTACAAAAAAGAGAACGAATTAAAACACTAATGGAAATTGTTTAAAAATTAAAATTAAAGTAAAAAAGTTATTTAAAAGTTTGTAGTTAGTATTTACAAATGGAAATAATATTTAAAATTAAAAAAAAAATGTAAGTAATTGAAAGGTAAGAATTAAAACAAAGAATGATGTAAAAAAAAAACATTTTCAAAAAGGAAAAAAGAAACGATAAAAAGACTCTTTAAATGAAATATAAGACGGCAAATTTAAGTCAATTCAAAAAACATCTTCAAAATTAATGACACATTATAGTAAGAGCAGCAATTTTGATTGCGAAAATGAACTATAAATTTGAGCATTCATTTTGGTGCAACTGGTTTTAACTTGACTCAAAAACATGTCATAATAAAAATATATATACGAGTATGTATGTTTATTACGAAAGTGGTAAGAAGACAGAACGTTTATATGCTGATTTATTACTTTTGTAAAACTTTTATTAAAGAATCTCAGTATTTTTAAACCTCGTATTTCTTACATGATTTGCTATTTTTAACATGAACAGAATGGTGAATGTTACACAGTGCCACTTAAACCAGCCAAAAACAGGTCATGAGCCCTGTCAATGCCAAGACATCCATATTCCCGACTATTTTTTTTTCCTGTCTGTTGAAATTTAGATCTAAATTATGGATTATAATATCCCTAGGATGAAAATCAAACCTGTCAGCAATCATTTGGATATACTCTAAACATTGTTTATGACGATTTTTAATTAAAACATTATGGTGACCTTAAACTTTACAGAAAATACTTAATTAGGTTGAATTGACCAAACCGTTTTTAATAATTTTTTGTTTTTTACAGTGTTACAATGTCGAATTATGAAATGTCAATTATAAAACTGTTTATTTGACTTAATTTGACGTTTAATTACTAGTGTGGCCATATATGAAGTGATGTCGCATTAAAAAATAAACATCCACAAATTAACCACTGTCTACCCTCATGAAAGAATTCAGAATAGCACCGTTTCTTTACAGGTTTCTAAAGTATAGACGGAGTCAAGGTTCAAGGTGCACGGAAGTAATTCGGAATATGTTTTGGCGGTGCCTGCTTGAGTTTCGATAAAAAATTGAGCTTTGATATTATATATTTTGTCGGCCTCGTGGTATAATGGTCAGTGCGTTTGCCTGCCATGCAAGAGGTCTCAGGTTCAATTTCCGACATGGTTGTTATGAAATATTTATGTGAAAGGGTGTAAAAACACTAGAATATTTCATAGTCCCTGGACTGGTACATGAAGCGTTAGACTGATCATCTTACCTTCATGTAACAAAATGATCAAGATACGCTGTGATTGGTGTACCAATGCAGTGCCCTATGCACCATTAGGTGCGGAAAAGGGATAATGACGATGATATTCAGAAATACTACTCTTAAATACCGGCAAGCTAATTTTTATTTAAACTCAATGCGACAGCGTTATAATATAGTATCGTATTCCTTCCGTGCCCCTTTAACTATTTATTATTAAACACGTGATTATTAACGTAGATCCCAACAATCCTTTTTTTTAATGTACAAATTAATATTATGGGCATTTAAATTAATAAAAAAGTATATTTTGAAAAAAAAAAGAATAATAATTACCTTTATATTTTTTATAGTAATGTTTTTTTTATAGATTTTATATTTGAAACACTTATGGTGGTCTCAATATATCCCGCCACCACTCGAACAGGGGTGAATGGATCCACTCTGCAGTGGCTTGGAGAAGCGCGTTGTTAGAGCTTTTCAGGCGTTCCCATAGGCTCCAGGCTCTTTGGCGAAGTAGGGCAGCGAAGGTGTTTACCCGTCCAGCTGTGAACATTTCGGAGGCACTGCAGTACCCGGGCAGTCCAAATAATTGCCTGTATGAATTATTATACGTGACCCTTAATTTATTCCATGCTGCTTGCGTACAATCGTTCCATAGTTCCGCTGTATACATGGACGTCAAATACAAATTAAAGATGTTTTTTTTCACTTTGTCACTGCTCTGGGAGAAGCGTCTTGCTAGCATAGAGGCCCTGACATTGATGGCTCTTCTCTGTCTCTCTATGTCCTGATTATCTTTACAATCATCAGTCAGTATGTGCCCTAGATACTTGACTTTTGCAGTTACCGTTAAACTGTTGTTGTCCAGGAATACAGGTGGTGATATCTTTGTAGGTATATTTATATTTAGTTTATTATATAAAACAAGTTTTAGAATATTATTATACATGTCTCACCCTAGACGAGTGTTTTGACTCGATGCTGATCTCAGGTGAAAAATCAGCACTCGATTTCCTTTTTCATGATTTTTACCTGAGAGTTGGTATTGTGTAGACAACGCTCGTCCAAGGTTTTGGTTGGATTCACAAACGGGACTGTTTTTTTAATCTTCCTGGACACGGAAAGATTCTACGATAGCTATGTATATATATTTTTACACTTAACAAATTGTATCCCGGAGCCGTGTAAACACGTTATTATATAACCACGCGTTGTGTCCTGGTCCCGTGTGTTCACGTGATTTACTAGCTGTTCAAACGGTGCATTTTATTGAATTCAAGTAACTTTTATTAGTAGTTTGTCGCTGCTGGTTAGCTACGTGAAAACACGGAACCGGGACACAACGCGTGGTTATTATAATCACGTGTTTACATGGCTCCGGGATACAAAGCACAAAAAAGGAGTAAGACGCTGTAGGTATATGTGCAAACATTGCAATGTGGCTCACATAATTAATTTTATTTATTTATTTGACGGACTTATGCAGTCCATTCTATATACAATTTCTTATAATAAATACAGGTACTAATAAAATTAAATTAAAGCTAGGAGAAAAAAAATAAAAATTACCACTTCAAGACAAGATCCGATCTATATTAGTGAATTTTTAAATCTATGAAAACTTACATCAAAAAAGTCCAGATCCTGTCTCGAGTTTACATTACGCATGATCAGGACATTGGTGCATGCAAGCCATAGTTTGTGCTGTGATGATCGAGGAACAGCACATTATTATTTCGCAACCGGCGGGTCGGACATTGAATGCCACTTGTTCCAGTAACGATGGTACATCAATTAAGCCATTCAGCCTATTAAACATAAATATGGAGTCAATGTTATTTCTACGTTTTTGTAGACTTGAGATTTTTAACATTGACTCCATTTCTCCGTAAGTGTAGTTTCCCCTCTCGAGGCCAATCATCCATGCTACTTTTCTAAGCAAACGATGTTGCACCGATTCGATATGATTTATCCGGCCTACATAGAAGGGAGACCAGATCACGGATGGATATTCTAAAAGAGGACGAACAAGTCAGCAATATAGTGTTTTAAGCGTGTACATATTGGTAAAGTCACTAGATGTCCGGCTAACAAAACCCAAGAGTTTTAGTGACTTGTTAATCATAGTATCAATATGTTCATTAAAGTTAAATTTACAGTCCATGATAACTCCGAGGTCCTTAATAGACTTGAATACGTCTAAATTAATATTTATAAAGGCTAATGTTGGCAAAGCTATCGTACAAAAATGACTTATTAAATTGTTTCTAATAAATATAAGAAGTATGAATTGATTTAACCAAGTATTTTCATAATTATGACACGTTTAAGAAACCCTTCACAAATCATTAAAATTTCACAAAAATGGGCTGGGCACAGGGTAAATTCTATGTGCACGCGGCCGGTGCTCCAAGTGTTAAATTAAAGCACAAATTTTTATTTTTTTATGCATGTTATTATCAGCACAGTCATTTTTATAGTTTTAAATTTTTGAAATTACTCCGCATGTGACGTCGGGGGTTCTCTTCTGCTTATTCGCGGTCAGCTCTGCCGATTGATCCGTTGAGCGGCAAGTAAACTGGATATCTTTCACAGATCTCTTATCATTGGTTGGTTCATGTGAACTTGTGACGTGGTTCGAAGCAATTAGTTTTCATTCAAGAATATTATTTTTTTGAACATTTTCAAGAAACTTTGCCCTACAATTTAATTCTCTAATTTTTATCTCGCGCAGGAAAACATTTTTGTATCCAATTTTCTTAAAGTTCCTGATTATAGTTATAGTCATATTCTATCAAAATACTCTTTGTTTCTGGGCCAGACCGTGAAACTTTAGAGGAACATTACTCGCGGTAAAACTTTTAAAGATTCGCAGAATTTCTTGCCGATTAATGTTAAGCAAACATTAGTTCAGAGCTTACTTCTTCCATTCCTTGATTATGCGGATGTATGTTAACCAGATGCTTATTCTGAATTGCATGGAAAGTTAGAACGATTGCCGTATGTTTGTGTACGTTATTACTACAATCAACTACACACTCAGTATCAGGCATAGAAGAAACATTCATTTTTTTTTTAGTTTTTTTTTTTAGTTTTTTTTAACAGGATACATAAGAGGTAAAACAGAGTATTATGAAATTAAGGATAATCACATAGAAATGAAAAACATATTAACAGTAAAAATAGTAAACAAAAAATCCCACAAAGGCATGGCCTGTTCGTGGGGGTATACAAGAAATGTTTATGAATTTTTGCTCCTATAATAAATAGATAGTTTTAATATTTTTGTGTCACATAAAGAGAAAAAAAAATATGTAAAAGATTCTAACGTATTTTTTATTTATAGTGATTAAAAAAGGAAATAAAAAAATATAAAAAAAACATAAAAATTATTTCTTCGATTTCTTTTAATTCTATCACTTATTTACAATATTTGCTCTTCCAACCTCTATCACAACATGGACTATCTCTCCGTTCTAGTAACGAGAGAACCCTTGCAATACCAATTCACAGGACTAATTTTTTTGGCTCCTCTTTCACAGTAGAAGTTACTCGATTATGAAATAATCTACCTCCTAATGTTAGATACGCCACTTTTCTATTTACACTCAATTTACTTATGAAATGTCACTTCCTAAATATTAGATTTTTTTTTTCCATCATTTTTTACACCCTCCGCTCTTCATGGTGTAGATATTTAATCAATTATGTTTCTGAAAATATATTTGGTTTCATATAGATGTTTTGTTTTTTTAATGAAAATGTTTTAATATCAATATTTTTGTATACTACTTATTTTTTCAAAAAAAAATGCTTTGGAAAATTGTCTTAAGGCAATATGCCCACCCTTATGCATATGTATGTAAACTATATATGGTTGTACAAAAGTGCTAACAGATAGAAAAAAATTAACCGTTTGATAATTTTTCAGAAGTGATAGAATGTGAATGTTTCTTCTATGCCTAATACTGAGCCAGTGTAGTTGCGTGCGATATTCGGTTATGTGATATCTACAGGGGTTATGACTTTTATTAATTAATAAAACTATTTGTTATTTTTTTAAATATTGTTTTTTGGTGGGCATGATATCGAGAAATATATAGATATACTGACAGAAAGTCAACAGTCTTAATATGTTTAAAATATTTTCAAATATAGATGCAAGCGGTTGGTTTTAAATTTTATGCTATGCCTAGAACAAAGATAACTCTTACAAAGCTTTGAAACAAAATAGAATTGTGGGAGAAATAATGTCCGGAACGAATAAAAAAGCTTAAAATGCGATTATCTCGGAACTTGTTTTAATGATTTTATGCATTGTCAATATTGTCAATTACTTTCATCACAAACCGATCTTCTCTATCATTTACTTCACATATGGATGATTCATTAATTAAATTATTTTTTTATGCTCCATACATATTTTGCTTTGCTGTCGTTGACAGGTCGCAAGCTCTGTAAACACCTGGATTTACATATTCTCTCCTCTAAAATTTTCTTCACCTGTGTTGTAAAATATCAATACTTTCAAAATAATTTGAACCGTCGAGAATCAGAAGTAATCATAATGCATTATAGCATATGTTGTTGGTTTATTTATTTAAAAATATTTGTTTGATCTTCAAGCACGTACAAAGGTGTAACATATTGTGTACTTGCCGATTGTCAACTTGAAAAATAGTTATAAATAATTAATAACGAATCCAGCTGGAAGTCATAATTGAAAAATGCAATGAGTATGTGCTCAGTTGTGCTAAGTTTATACAGTGGCTGTTTGTATGATGGCAATAAGATTGATTTATAGGAATAAAATAACACCGGCCTGTTCTTCAAAGTATACAAAATCATATGTCAGAAATATCACTGAATCAATAACGCGATTATTTATTATGACTGTGGTTTTTATTTTTTAGTCTTTATCGACAAGGAAAAATATACTGCCGTCATGAGAAAAAAATACGTAACTAACCTAATTGTCTTAAAAGTTTTAATTCGTGATTCGTGGAAGTTTGATTTTATGTCCAAATTCAATAAAAACAGGCTCGAAAATGTTCAAAATATTGACAAAATATTCGTCGAAGACGATCTTTTGGCTTTATTCGAGCTGACGTGGTTGAAGGCCTGGGGTCTCCTAGAGGCGCCTGATGATGTCCACATGCGGTAGCGGTGGTTTTTCCGTAGAAGCGGATGTGAAAAAGAAGAAAAAGTTGCCTATGAATTTGAATTCAATGCATGCTTTTTTAGTATGTACAAATATTTGCGGAATAAGCTGGATCTCACTGCCTTGGGCGATATTAAGATTCAACATTATTTCATCAGAGAGGTAAAACATATTTGAGAAGGGAATATGGAAGTCTTGGAATTTACAGGGCTTATGACTCGTCATCGGTTGGTTTAAGTGGCCGCTTGATACACGGTGTAACAGATTCAGAAAAGGTTACGTAGATAAAGTTAGTCTAAGGTTCATCGAGTTTTTTTTAATTAATTGATATAGTTACATAAAATAATGAAACGTGTGTTATTTTTATTTATTATAAACTTTTTTTACATACTTCAGTTCAATTTTTAAATTTAACGGCCTACTTCTGACTGATTTGTTTGTTTTGGAGCGTATTCCTGTCGTCGCAAAATTACACGTAAGGCGACTTTTTCAACGTATTTCATTAACAACTGCTACTACTACTACCATCACGCCATTTTCCGTAGGAGTAGGCAGAAAGAATAGATCGCCACACGCGTCTATTCTGGTATACATTTCTAGCTTCATCCACATTCATACATCTTGTCATACATGCCCTTCGGTTCTGCTTGCTTTTGACATGACCAGACTAAAGATGTTGGTTTATCTGATCATGCCACGTCTTCCTTGGTCGTCCTCGTCTCACGTTTCCGTTCATTTGCTATATATACTTGTTTTACCATGCTATCGTTTCCATTCGTTCTACATGACCAAACAATTTCAGAGTCCCTTTCTTATCAATTATACCTGACTCAGATTTACACTCGCCTGATTTCATCATTCGTAACCCTGTCATTCATTGATTTCTCACACATTCGTCTAAGAGATCGCATTTCAACCGTGTTCTAAAATACATGTTGTAATATCTACGCAAAAAGTTCGGTTAGTAAGAGATTAACATTGGGTAGCGAAGAATCTGTAATCCAATATAATAACTGTAACATGATCGTAAATTTGGCCTCATTCAATCAACTATGTAAAAAAAAATATCCACCTCTTGGAGTAATGGTCAGTGGCTGATTAACACGGAAAGTAAGGAATCTGTACGAAACATGACATAAAAATTTCTCGGTAAAAGCTAAAAGCTTTTTAGTGCATTTGTCGATCAGCCAAAAGCGTTTGATAGAGTTGACCGAGGTACATATGGGTTAATCTACCAATTTTAAAAATTTGAGTTTCCAACTTTAATCCTTCTCTAAAAAGAAAATCCAGTTCCGGTTCTCTTTCCTGAAAATTTATTAAATAAATCAATTCATATTGGATACTTTAATAGCAGGCGCCGCATTTGACATTGTGAAGGCTGTCTGGGGATCGGATATTTATTTTTAAAAAAAACGTAATAACGCCTGCATGACACCTATTCTCCTCTACGGATGCAAATCGTGGCACCTCACCAGGGCTCCAAACAAGAAAATACTAAGGTTTGAGAAGGGTAACCTCAAGGATACGTTCCTGACAAAATCGTTCTAAACAGGGTGAGCGTTATGCAAGCAAAACAACATTGGAACAATAAATACTTAATGTATCCATAAAGTTAAAATTAATTTACAACATAATAAATTTTACAAAACACGTAATCGTATATAGCATTTATTTGTTCGTAATTATTGTCGTTTTCTTCTGACTTAAGACATTGATTATTTATTTATTTTGTTCATTAACGCCCAAAAGTCATTTACAAAAAATAAAATACATGTTGACATACTAAATAATACAGAATATACAGAAAAGATATGTGAAATTAGTTAGAAAGGATATAATAAAAAGTTTTACGAAGTTTTAAAAAAAAAACAATAATAACAAATGTATGCAAGAAAAAACAGTGAGCATATAAACAAAAAATGCAAAGATATAAGCTAATGAAATAAATTCTTTAAAGCTAACACAGTAAATAAATTGTTACGGTAAGCAAGAAAGACAAATTTAAGTTAAATTAATAAACAAGCAAGCATATATCATCGCGAAAAAAGAAGAAATAAAAATATGTATATATGAAATGCGTATTTGCCAATACTACAATGCAATTTGATATAATAGTTAAAAATAAAAAACAAGTATAAGGTAATAAAAATAAACAAGTAAGTTTTTTTTTTTAATTTATGGAATTAAATTGTCAATAATAGTTTGACGAGCAGCTACAAATAAACTTGATATTGTGGACTAATAAGATAGTAAAGAATTGGACAGGATGTCTGCAGCCATTCCATAAGTGTTACCTAACCTATGCAGTCTCGGAATCAATGAATTGTTTTGTTGGTTGGAAGAAGTACTGAAGCAATGAAACAATAAAGTACTTCTAGTGTTGACAGCAGGTACTCAAATTAATCAATTCAAGTATTTTTGGTACGTCAAAAAGAGAGTTTACAATTTTATACAGTACAATGGTTCATTAATAGTTCTTCTTTCAGAAAGTGCTGTTAGGTTGAGCAGTGTTAATAAATAGTCATAATTCACATTTTGTATTGGAATGTTTAATTTGTAGTTTATATATCGTAGAAATTTACGTTGAACGTTTTCTATATAATAAACATGAACAATATAGCAGGGTGACCATATTGATGAACTATGGAGAGAAAAAGCTCATTCCAGTACTTTTAGCCGAATTTGGCTAATTGTTTTGGGTGGAAACCGATTTCACTTCCACCCCTTGGCAAACGCTCTTATTATTATCGCAGTTTATTACTTCCATTCATAAATTGGATTAAGGGTGGCCATTCAGAGCGCGCTGGTGGATTGTTTAACCTTAAACATACCGTGTGAAAAAACTCCTTCGAGGCACTGTGTGGGTGACCTGAGGTTAGAAAATGATTGCCTGATAATCACTGTCTCTTTTCATCATATTAACTCTCCCTTTTCGGTGATGTGTAGCTAGTACTCAATTCATCTAATAACTTTAATATCTCCTTAAATAAAATAAACTATGCGTTAAGATTTTCGGTATTCCTCCGTTATACAATTACGTATCGGTTATCATATTTTGTTATTTAATAATTAATGGTAATTGGGAACAGTAAAATCGTTTTTTTTTTAATTTGAGAAAAATCACCAATACAATGAAAAGTTTACCAATGTGTCGCATGTTGTGTACGTAGTAAAAGTGTTATCCTAATACGTAATCGTCTCACATAGTCATTACGTCTCACTCTCGATTATTCAGGTATATTCAAGAACGAGAGAGACAATTTTACGCGCCACACGCGCGAACATAAAAGTTTCTAGTACTTCTCCTAGATGCCCGTTAGTGGTTCCACAACTTTTGTCAGGGGCGGTTCTTTTGCTCGCACTGCGAGCATAAGTAAATATTTTTTTCGTGTATTCAGCAAGCAGATAATAAATATAATCACTTTTGACTTCAACGATAAATAATTGATGCAATTTTTATCTTTTAAAATCTCTTATTTTTTTAATGTGTAATGACTACACGTCGGCATCATGGTGTAATGGTCGGCGCGTATGCCTATCATGCAAGAGGTGTCGGGTTTGATTTCCAACATGGTTGATATAAAATATTTATTTAAAAGGGTTTTTTTTGCACTAGAACATTTCATGGTTCCTGGACTGATACCTGAAGCGTAGGACTGATCATCTTACCTTCGTGTAATTAAGATTTGCTGCGATTGGTTTTAAAACAGTGCCCAATTGCTTACACTCATCATATCTTTGTTAGTTTTGTCTTGAACTTCTGTCCAATTTGGGGCACTATTTATTGATACTGTATCATCAGCGAAATTTATTATTTGTCCAAGAGATTCACTCCTACAAAGTTCGTCAATGTGTATTAAGAACAGCAGCGGTCCCAATATACTTCCTTGGGTAACACCATAGTCTAACTCAGTAGCATCACTTGGTTCATCGCCAATTTTTACTTTTTGTGATCTATCGGAAATATAACTTCTAAACCAATCCAGGATCATCTTCTGAATGCCCATATTTTGTAATCTTTTAATTAGTATTTTATGAGAGAATGTATCAAATGCTTTGCTAATTCAAGGAATAAAACTTAACATCTCTTACTACTGTCTATAAATGTTGTAATTGTCGCGATTAACTTAAGTATGGCGTTTTCTGTGCTTCGTGTTTATTCATATCATATTTGTATATCGTACGTCCGAAGACAGCAGATAAAACTGGACACTTTTAAAGGTTTGAGGATAATTCTAGTTCCCATAGTAAACAATTTAATATAAAAACCAAACAATATGGATACGCCAATAATAACGGGACGCAAACGTGGCTTGTGAGGTGGCAGCCGACTGAAATACTTAGAGGCTCTTTGTGGACACCATATGCTCCAACTAGGGAGCGGATATAGAATAATGCTGATGATTTATTTTATACACTCTAGCGTTATGCTTCTACATTTAAACTTTTCATAAGTAAAACAGGGAAAACTCCTTACAGGAATCGGAATACGATGTTTTCAAACTCGAGAAAAGTTTTACTCAAGTTTAATAAGCATTTAACTGCATTTCATAAATGACCGAATATTGTTTTTGAAGTACATCGAGCAGTTTTTTGTTCATTTTATAAACTGGAAAGTTCGAATGCAATTTAAAGTACTGACTTGTTTTAAGAAAGCGATAAACGGAGAAAAACATTTATTGACCTTTATGGATTTTCATTAAAAAAGTATTGAAATATGGTTACATAAAATGAAACACGTTTATTAATTTTTTAGTCCAGTCTACATTTACAGTTGTTTAGTTAATTTTAAAGCTGTGACTTTTCTAAAAAGAGACTTCCTCTTGTGCTTGGAAAATTTTAAATAAATGAAAAATTATATTACAAATGTTATTATATGTTACAAGTATACATATATATCAGGGGCGAACCGTGTATAGAAGCAATTATGCTCAGCTTACCATTATATTTGACTAACCATAATAATTTTATTTACAGAAAAACAAATAAATAATTACTATTTATTTTTAATCATTTCCACCGTTTGTATCTTTATCCTAATATAAATATTGATATTGATAAAACGCGCTCAGCGCCTGCGGTTAGCCAAGAAACTAGCCGATTATTCCAGTTTATTTTTCATACCAATATGTATACTATATTTTGAATGTCTTAACCCCAGTGCGGGTTTTTTTCCTAGATTAAACTTGCAGATTACACAAATTATTTGAAGATTCTAAATTTGGAAAACAGAATTTTAATCATTATTTCTTAAAGGCTATTTTTCTTTGAGATGATACTTTTGACATAAGACCATTTACTTTCATGCGTCACATTGCAGGACATATGGCGCCCGACGCGGCCATTTTTAGCACCATTAATTTCCAGAACAATCGGCCAGTTAACATTTCAATTGAATATTTAATATCGACTGAATTCGTAGTTTTTTATTTAAATTTAATGAGTTATGTATTAAAGTAATGGATAATATATCCATATAATATAATATATTACGAAGTTACGTCGTTTGAGTTGATTTAATTTCATTTCATTGAGGATGAAAATTGTTGTATCACACAGAACCACAGAAAAATATCAATTTATAGTATATATTACTTACATTATATTATGTACCTTCTATGTAGGTACAAATATATGTTTTTTTTTTATAGCTTACCTGTAAATAAAACCACCATTTGCCACTGATATATATAGACATGCATATACAAATACATGCTTACATACATACACATCGGGGGCGAATGCTCCTTATAATCGATTACATGCAGCTTACCATATTTTTTGACATCGTAAGGAATGTTTTATAGTACTGTAGTATTATTAGGAAAAATCACATCATCAAAAAAATATATTACTTTTCTTGGTGAAAAGCTAAATTTTAAAGATAACTTAATAAATGTAAAAGTAGATTGTAATAGAATGATAATTAACACGTATGGTTTTGTGTAACCATATTAATTAAATAATACATATACAAATCATGTTATATTTTATTTGGTTAAAACTAATTCCTAATGTTGAACAGTGTGTAAAGTGATCTCTTAAACTACCCGATGACAGATCTTAAGATCTGTTAATGCCTGGACTTTCATATTCTTGACTGTTACAACTCTGTTTATAAAAACCTTATTTGCATTATCACTATCATCATTCCCTTTCTGCGCCTAATTGTGCATACGGCACTGAATTAACTTGATATTTTTTTATTACATGAAGGTAAGAAAGTCAGCCTTACGCTTCATATACCGGTCGAGGGACTATGAAATATTCTTGTGTAAAAACACATTTTTAAATAAAGATTTAATGTCAACCATTTCGGGAATCGAATCTTAGACCTCTCGCATGGTAAGTAAACGTTCTGACCCACTACACCACGAGGCCGAAATTTTGTGCATTATAACGTCAGCTTATTTTTCATTAAAATTAAACTTTTAAATAGCAATCAACTTGATGAAATAACACGTAGAATCACGTTTTAAATTAACTTGTTTCCAAAACATGTTTATCGACAATATTTGTTCCTGGAATTTTAATAATGTTCTTGAGGGACATTTAACGCAAGAGTATTTACAAGGTTTCTCATATTGTTTTGTTACCATATTTTCCAGACAAACATCCTTGGAAATTTCGCTTGCTCCTTGAAAATACCCATTTTACATTCGTTCGTAATTTCGTAAAAATGTTTCTTCGTTAGAAAAACAACTCTCAGTCTTACATAATTATTTTTAAATCATCTAATTTGATTAATCAAACGGGAATTTGATGTGAAACATTTAATTTACAAATGTTCTTACATAATCTTGTTACAAATAATCGAGATAAATTGTAATCATTAAATTTTATTTAATAAAATCAATATAAAAAACTTTTTTGACCACTTATTTTATAATTTTTCTACCGACCACGACTCGTTAGATTATTAGAGTAAACAAACACTTAACGAGCCTAAATCATTGATTTTTTTCTGAGTTACATCTGATGGAAAATAGTCACCATTTCAATTTAAAAAAATGTATTAAAAGTCCTTCATGTTGAAAATAAAATATTAAAATCAAACAAATTGTAAATCTTACAAAATAAAAATGGCATTTTTAATAAGAAAAAATAAATAAATAGGCAAATAAATATATTTTTTTTTAGTCTACTTCGTCTAATTTTAAAGATTGTACTCATCTTACTTCACACTTTCCATTTTAAGAAGAACAACACGACAGAATGTCTTTTTTATATTAGTTTATTTTTCCGTACATAAATTTTTTACATAGAAATATAATTACAAAAATACACTTTGGAAAAGTACATCTTAAAATTAAGATATAACATAAATTGGAAAAGATGCTCTCAAAGACTTTAGCGTCTGAGCGTGGGCCATTCCTTTTTTAATTATCAAAAAGTTTATAGCATATAAATATGGTATGACATGACCATGAAAATAAAATAAAAGAAAAACCAATGACTTATTAGCTCTATAGTTTTGATGTTATATTAAGTAATCACTGATAAAATAAAATAGGATAGAATTCACTAGTTATTTAAATGCTAAAAAAATTTTTTCTCAAGTTTGAAAGTTAGAAAATAAATTTAAATAAAAAAAACGCAAAAAAACCATTTTAAAAACTCAGTTTTTTAAGCAAAGGGAAATCTTCAAACCCTCACATACTAATTCTATAAACTCAACGTGCGACGCCATATATTTCTGTGATTTGTTGAATTTAAAGTTGCGTTTAAACATTTTATATATTTGAAATTAAAATAATTAAATTTAACGGTAAATTTTTATCAAAAACATCAAAATAATGTTCTTCTCTGGCGGCCATCTTTTTTATCTGTGTAGAACTGTATACAGATTGCTGTGAAAATCTTCACGATTTCACATGCAGAACACACGTTCTAAAAACAAATTATAGCGCAGAACCGCAGCAAGAGAATATTGTTCCAATTTTAAATATAATTTTAATGCATCTTACATTGCTCCCGGCTTCCGGCTTTATGGTGGGGAGATGTTTGTATTTCCCTCGGGGCGCCATCTTTGTTTCATAACGACAATCTCTCAAGCTTCATACAAAGTGCTTCCTAATAATATTAACGTGTTTGTGCCCGCCATTTTGTTTGAAATTAACTTCTACGTTATTAGTTTCAAAGGAATTTCAAAATTACATTTTGCCATTCATATTATAAAATGCAGAATAGAAGCGGTCCAAACAGCACCTCACAAAATGAAAAATCTTCTATGTGACGATAATAAAAGCTGAGACAACGAATAGTCAAATGTTTTAATATATGGTCTGGTCTGTCTTACTGTGCGGTGTAGAGGCGTGGATTATTAAAGTTAATATTATAAACGCTCTTAAAGCATTTGAAAAATTACGTAAAGCCAATACAAATAAATGTATATTTTAGCCATGAGTTGAGAGGTGATAAATATGCCATACTTCAGCTTGTCGCGAAGAAGAAGATCGAAGGACGTAGAGGGGTCTGAAGAAAACAGCTTTCCTGGCCTCGAGACATCCCAGTATGGACCAGGATTAGAACTGTGGAGGAGCAGTTTCGCACTGTTCAGGATTAGGATGGTTTTTTTAAGTTCTCGTCAACGTCTGGGAGACTCGACATGTCATCATTAATATTCCTTTTCCGCACCAAATGGTACACCAATCGCAGCTTATCTCAATCATTATTGTTACATGAAGGTAAGATGATCGGATGCTTGAGGTACCAGTCAAGGGACTATTAAATATTCTAGTGTGAAATTAAATGAATATTTTATATCAACCATATCGGGAATCGAATTCAAGACCTCTTTAATAATAGGCAAACGTGCTGACCATTACGCCACGAGGCCAACAATGTCACGTGAATTTAATGATAGAAGAAAAATTATAGACCTTTTAAATTTATTCAAAATTGTAAATGCAATATGAGATTGCCCTGAACTGTTATCTCTCTACTTCAGGGTTCCTGGAAGAATGACTAGACAGGTGCCACCGTTTTCTAGCAACAATTCACGGACAGTTTATATTTGTATTGCCGTATTAAACAGACTTCATGAACTCGGCAATTGTTATTCCCACATATCGGATATATTTAGTGTAGGGTATTGTTCATAAAGAACAAACCTTTTGAACTTTTCCAAAGATGGTGAATTGTGATTATATTTATTTATTTATACATTTCATAATACATACAATTTTTTGTTCACTTTGCCCAGCTGTACAAAACAGTACTTGACGATTTTCTTGTTATATTACTTAAAAATATTTTATTATTTAATTTGATTTTTACGTTTATTCTTAAATTGTTTAAACTTTCTACTGAATATGTTGTATAATTTTTATAAATCTTGGGTAAAAGATATTTCAAGTTTTTTTTTTTCAATACTAAGTCAAATATATGAATAATATATTTTTTTGTAAAAGGCAGATTTGCAGTTTGTGTTAATCAAATAAAATTAAATAAAATATCGTACATTCTAAAGATCATTTTTTCGACACCTATTCTAAAAACTCAGTATTTTGGTGTTATGAGCCCTAGTGAGGTGACACGGGTAAATAATGGAAACAAAATGTTTATTTTTCTTTAAAAAAATATACTATGAGTTATTCTGCAGAGTCTTCATATCAAATCAACAATATATATTATGTACATGATACGAAGTTCATAATACGTTTACCTGAATAAATATTGCCACAGGTGGGTTGATATAATAAACAATATTTAAATTTCTTGAAGAAACTTTCTGTAGAAAAACGATTTCGCTGACTTTTTTAATATAAATGTTACAGAATTGTTGACCTTGCTTATATAAAAGGTTTATAATAGATTTCAGAAGCGGATTTTGTCTGCTGGCTATCTGTATCTGAGCAATGTTGGTAAATGGAGTAAATTTTAGTAATATACCAAAAGCAGCTCCTGACCGAGAATAAAGGCAGTGCATTTAGTTTCGTTTTGTAAACTTGTATATAATAATTCTATTAGGAATAAATATACATTCTACTGCGGTCAGTCATCGTCTAATTACGCATGCATGCGAACAAGTTGCTGACTCGATTACAATTCTTCAAAATGGAATGTCCAGAAGATGATAGTGAGCATTTTCGACACCACCGTCTGTTCGTGTTCAATCAAGGGGATAAAGCTCTCAAAGCTGCTTTCGATACTTGTGCAGCGCACGGTGAAAACGCTTTAAATTATTGACTGTTTCATTTTTTTTTTGTTTTCTCTCCATTTAAAAAAACTTATTATTAACATTATCATCATTCCCTTTCGGCACCTTATGGTGAATAGGGCACTTCATTGGTACAACAATTGCAGCGTATCTTGATTATGTTTGTTACATTAAGGTAAGATGATCAGTTTTACGCTTAAGTACCAGTCCAGGGACTATGAAATATTCCAGTGTAAAAATCATGTCGGGAATCGAACCTGAGACCTCTTGCATGGCAGGCAAACGCGTTGACCATTACACCTCGAGGCCGAAAAAAATATATGAACACCCAATAAATATTTTAATATGGAATTTTTTCAAATATTTTTTTTTTCATTAAGGTCAAAAATACAACATTTAAAAAATGTATGTATGGGAGCGAAGTATGGACTTGGACAAAAGGAATGAAAGAAGTCTTAATGCTGTCGAAATGCGATCCCTCAGGCGAATGTGTGATAAAACTATGTACGAGTACGATAGACGCACAAATGTTGAGATGCGTATAACGCTGAAACAAGCACTGTCGACAAAATTAAGAAAGGAGCTCTGCGTTCGCTTGGACATAAAGAGCGAATGGACAGTGAAAAAATGGCTAAAAATATTAACGATGCAAATATTGATGGATGCAGAAATCGAGGAAGACCGAAAAAGACATGGCATGAGCAAATCCAACAAATACGTGAAGATGGACATGTTAAAAATCGGAATAATCAGCGCGCGTGCATGAGAAGACGTATGAATGTAAATGAAGCGAGATCTGTATTCAAAGATTTAATTTAATTTATTTTATTTATTTCAATTATTTATTTTTAGTCACATTGAGAACATTACAGAGTATCCAATTAATTCTCAACGCATTACAAAATATACATGCCAGATTTATTAAATAGAAAAGCGAAAAAAAAAGTAAATTGTCATGTAAAATTAACATACATATTACAGTCGGGAAATTGCCCTCCTTAGAGTAATCCCACTGTCATGAAATATATTGACATTTACGATACGACTGAATAACACGTTTGTTCTACCTACCGGCATAACCATTGACAGGTTGGTTCTGCATTGTGGTAGGTTGTGGTAGACTGCATTGTCGAAGATAATTATCAGGGACAAATATACCGAATTCATTCAGAATATCACAATTATGTATGCAATTACCAATGAGTTGAAAAGAGTGAACACCCAAATGAATATCCCTTCTCCCCAACAATGATTGGTAGCCCAGCATTCCTAGTAAGAAGTCAGTCGGGAAAAGCCACGGGTAAAATCCATATTTCCTGAGATACAAATAACGCAGATTTTTTTCCAGTACCCTCTCTATTATTAAGGAATAGATAGAGTGATGTGGCGTTCTTTCCTCTTTGCCTACCCTTACGAGGAAACGGCATGATGGTTTGTTCGTTTCTTTTATTTTGAAAAATATATAGGACCTTGCTGACAAATTACATGCTTGCGATTTAGCAGACCCAACTTTACAAACTGCAAAAATCAATGACTTACACAGAATGGTAAATATTTCACAGGAGGTTCAGTAATTATTTCAAACAGCCAATGACATGTCATAAGCCAAGCAAATGCCTTCTTCTTCTTTTTTATTCTTCGTCAGCCTTATTTTCTCCACTGCTGGATAAAAGCCTCTTCCAAACGTCTCCATTCCTTCCTATCATCCGCTTTCATCATCCACGTTTTACCGGCAATAGAGGCAATGTCGTCGATCAATCTTTTCTTGGCCTTCCAGCATTTTTTTTCTTTGCCTCGATTCTATTATTTTGGGTGTCCATCTGCCATCATTTTGTCTCGCCAAGTGTCCAGCCCTCGGCCATTTCAATTTCACTGCACGCTCCATGATATCCACGACTCCGGTTCGGCGCCTTATTTCTTCATTCCTTACTCTGTCTCTTAGACATACACCGAGCATCTGTGTTTCCATGGATCGTTGCGTGCATTTTAATTTCGCAACTTTTTTAGTATTATATACATGGTTTCTAGTCCGTATGTTGTCACTGACAATATGCACAATTCATATACTTGTCTTTTAAAGCATATAGGGACTTCTTTATTTTCAAATTTATTTTTCCGCCAATAAGTTTGCCGAAAGCAGCCCAACTTAGCCCTATTCTTCTTGGTAACTCCGCTATCTGGTTATCTTTACCAAGTTTGACTTTGTGTCCTAGATATATGTATTCATCAACCACTTCGATTTTATTATTGTTAATGAAAATGTCTCGTCCTGTTAGACTCATAATCTTTGTTTTATGAATATTCATTTCCAATATAATCCTTTTTGTAGCCTTATGAAGTACTTATGACCACTATATCATCTGCGAATCTGAAGTGACTCAAGTACATGGCATCGATCTTTACACCCTTATTTTCCCAATTGAGAGTTTAAAATACATCCTCTAAAGCTAGCGTAGAAAGCTTTGGCGATACAAGTAAATGCTTAGACTTCTATATTTCCCTCTCAAAAATGTCCTCCCTCTGCAATGTGCAAACACTTATTCTATTTTGTACGAACTTAATGTAGTAATTTAATCACAGAAGATCTAATCTCACGATAAAATATATGTACAAGTACACCTTTATAAATGTATTTAATATAATCTTGCTCAAGGAAAACTCAAAATAAATATACATTACTGAAAATTAAGCGAGGTAAACGAATGAGGAAATTTTCTGAAATATTATAAAATTCTTAGACATTTCTTCGTGTTTTTATCGGCTTATATTAAAATAAAAAAGAAATTAGCGAAATATGAATCGGAATCAGCTCTACAAATGAACGTTGCTATGCAGAAAACAGCCAGCCATAGAAAAATGAAACTGAGATAATAGCACCTCTGTGAAAAGAGTGAATAAACAAATCTACACAGCGGTTGGAATGTTTTTGATTTTAACAAATGATAAACAAGGAATTTTTTTTTACATTACAAACAAGAATTTAATTATGTGTTTGACTAGTTTTAATGATTTTTAAAATTCGTTAAGATTTTCTAGTGCTGTAGGTGTTTTCTGCAAATTGAGAAAGGCCGTTTTTGTGATGGACACCATTTTCAGAAGGTGATTAAAACTATTTTTTGTATGAAAGTGGTCTGACTGTTTTTAGCAGGACATATAATATACCTAACTGCCCCCAATAACATCAATATCTCATTTTTCCAAATTGTGGACTGTCTACTTTCTGCAAAACTGTATTCAAATTGAAATGGATATTTTAACACTTTAAGTACCGGCCGAATACACTTAGAATTTACCGTGTCCCCGGTAGGGGCGAACCGTGTATAAAAGGAATTATGCGCAGCTTACCATTATATTTGAATAACCATAATAATGTTTTATTGTAACTTTATTTACAGAAAAACAAATAAATAATATACATTTATTTTATATCATTTCCACCGTTTGTATTTTTATACTAATATAAATATAAAGTTTAATAAAGCGCGCCCAGCGCTTGCGGTGAACCAAGAAACTAACCGATTATTCCAGCTTATTTTTTCATACAAATAAGTATACTATATTTTAAATGTATTAACCCCAGTGCGGGTTTTTTTTTCCTAGATTACACAAATTATTTGAAGATTCTTGATTTGGAAAACAGTATTTCAAACATCGTTTCTTAAGGACTATTTTTCTTTGAGATGGTACTTTTGACATAAGACCATAATTACTTTCATGCGTCATATTGCAGGCCGTATAGCGCTCCTCGCGGCCGTTTTTTGCTTTATTAATTACAAGAACAATGCGGCCAGTTGACATTTCAATAGAATACCTAATATCGACTGAATTCATAGTGGTATTTTTTATTTATTTATTGATGAAAGTAATGGATTATATATCTATATAATATAATATATCCCGAAGTTACATCGTTCGAGTTGATTTCACGTATGAGAGTTGTTGTATCACACAGAACCACAGAAAACAATCAATTTATAGTATAAACATAACTTACATTATATTATGTACCTCCTATGTAGGTACAAACATGTGATTTTTTTTTAAGCTTACCTGTAAATAAAATCACCATTCGCTACTGGTGCTTGGCCCATTTTTGTGAAATTTCATGCTTTTTGAAGGGTTTCTTAAAAGTGGTATAATTACGAAATTACTATATTAAATAAATTGAAACTTCTCATACCTATTTAAAACAATTTTATAAGTCATTTTTGTATGATAGTTTTGCCAACTTTATGGAGAGCTACGTTGCAATGTTCGCACAAATACAGGAATCACTTCTTTTTTTGTGCTTTATATCCCGGAGCTGTGTAAACACGTGATTATAGTAACCACGCTTTGTGTCCCGGTCCCGTGTTTTCACGAAGCTAACCAGCAGCAAAAAACTACCAATAAAAGTCACTAGATGTCAATAAAATGAACTTTTTGAACAGCTAGTAAATCAAGTGAAAACGGGACCAGGACACAACGCGTGGTTATATAAGTACGTATTTACACGGTTCCGGGATACAAAGTGTTAAGAAGAAACTTTATGAAAACTATTAAAAAAAGCTCCATTTTTCCTAATGAAATGGAACTTTAGCCTGAATAAGGCAGTTCAGTGATTAGAAAAACATTAGGCTTTCAAACTTGGCCATAAAAACCTTATTTTATTTTTATCGTATTATCTTCGCAATGATTTTTTAAACTTTGGTAATTTTAAAATTACTCCACCCGTGACGTCACGAGTTATAGTCGGTGAGTTTTCTTGACATTCAAAAGAAAAACTCCGTAACTGTCAAAACACAATAAACGTTGAAAAACATGGCTACCCGGAAACCGGAAATCATTCACAACACATAGGGCGCACCTGAACCATTGACATTTAAAAGAACTTAATTTTTATTGAAACCGTTTTTATGAATTTTTTGAAAATGCTCCAATTTTTACGGTATGTAAGAAAACACGCCTTTGTGTTAGTTTTCTGGTGTAATGGTCAGCGCGTTTTCTTACCATGCAAGAGGTCTCGGGTTCGATTCCCGACATGGTTGATATGAAATATTTATTTAAAAGGGTGTTTTCACACATGAATATTTTATAGTCCCTGGACTGGCACCTGAGGCGTAAGACTGATCATCTTACCTTAATGTAACAAAAATGATCAAAAAACTTTTTTTTAATGAAATTAAATAAAAAAAACCACTTATATTTGATAAACCTGTATAACAACCATTCATGCAAAAAAAAAACAGTAGGCAGTTTTTTTTATTATTATAAAACATATAACACAAAAAGTACATATGATACTCCCAGGAGTTATTAAAGAAACTCATTTGGGACCGTTCATAAGAAAAAACATTATTTTGACAATACATAATATCATACATATTAATACATCCGAAATAGAAAGAAAACATTATTTTATAAGAAATATAAAACACCATCTATATAAATTACATTAATAATTATCACTATCAAAAAGATTTAAGAAATATTTTTTAATTGCGATATTTCTGGATTTTTTATTCAATTTTTCGTGTCTTAGCTCATCTGGCAGTTTATTATATTCAGATTGCCCAATATTTTCCAAGGACCTACTGCCAAACTTTGTTGAGCGAAACTTAGACACATGAAGATTTCCCGAGTAACGCGTATTGTAATTGTGAATATCATGACCAAATGTGTATTTTAAATTTGAGTGTGCAGAAAAGTTGATGATATTTTGAATAGTATTGGTTATGTCATGCAGTGGCATTACCTTGAAAGGAAGTATCTTTGTTTGTCGGTAGATATTCTTGACATGGGAATCCTATTTAAGTCCAATTCTGTCACAATTTATTTTGTAAGTTCGTTCGTTCGTCATACATCCATCTTTTTTCCATCGTTTTCCCCACAATTATGACTAATGTACATGCTTTACTTAATAAGATTAATTTTATCTTTTTACCTTAGTACCTTGAATTATAAAACTATATAAGGACCTTGAACCATTTAATCTTTACATTTGTTTAAAAATGCCCTAACAAGGCGAAACAATTGTCACGGAATTATTGTTTTTATATTTTAAAAATAAAATAAAGTGTTTAGTAGACTCAAATCAGTGTTGATTTATTATATTATAAGTATTATTTTTATTTCTAGAGGTGGAGGTCAGTGCTATGTAAGCTCTTGACGTATTTAAAACATTCTACAATACGTATAACAAGTTAGGAATGTGACTAAGTTGTTATTTTTCATGCCAATGAACGCAAATTCATATCGTAGAAATATTGAAAGGAACTGACTTAAACATTTTTTTTTCTTTAAATAATAACCTAATAATATTTTTTTTTTTTTTTAAATGTATTTCACAGTTTTAAAATATACAGAGTTTCTTTGTTTCAGGTCCCGACTAGCTAGGAAATTCCTGTGTTTAGGAAGGACCTTATTTTTTACATGTGATTTTTTTTATCTATTATTTCATTAAATGATGCTTAATAAATTCCAAAAATAATAATAACATATGAAAAAATCAATATAAATATAAATTAGAAAACATGCAAGTAATAATAATAAAAATTGAATCATAAAAATAAATTAGAAATTATGGCATTATGTAAAGAAATGAGACATAATTATTATAAAATAGAAAACATACCGATAATAATAAAAATTTAATAAGCTATGATAAATAAACCACAATATGCCGAAAAATTGAAAAAAAAGTTCTTGCAACTGGCAGAAATCGAACCAGCGACGCTTATTTCACTGTTGAGCGTCTAATCGACTGCGCCACGGCGACATATTTGAGTGATTATTTTTATTACAAATTCTTATTTATATTTTTGTTTTCCATATTTGTTTTATTAAATATTGTTAATGTCGGCTTTACGTGTAATGGTCAGCGCATTTGTCTACCATTCAAGAGATCTCGAGTTTGATTCCAGACATGGTTGATGTGAAATATTTATTTAAAATAGTGTTTTCACACCAGCATATTTTATAGTTCCTGGACTAGCACTTGAAGCATAAGGCCGATCATCTTACCTTTATGAAACAAAAAAAAAATCTAGAATCGCTGCGATTGGTGTACCAATGCAGTGCTCTATACACCATTAGATACGAAAAAGGAATGGTGATGATGATGTTTTATTAAATAAAGTTTGAATTATTATTTTTTTGGTGTAAACAATTTTTAAGTGTGTACATGGGTGTCATAAACTAATAATACAAAAATAATTTATATTTTTGCACACACTGTTTGTTATTCTCATACAATCAAATAAAATGAACTATGATAAGATGCATTCGTAATATTATTCAATTAACTGTCAACATTACGTAATGCTAAATAACCCATAAAGTAATGATAACTACATTAAATATCCCAACTACCCCTCAGACAAAACTTACTTTTTCATACTGATAACCATAGAACCAACTATGGTTTTTATTCCCCTATGCCCAGAATTCTTAGGTCTGCCAACAAACATACCAGTCTTGATTTCTTTGATAACAAGTTTTCTTCTTTCATAAAATCACTTAATCAAATTAAGTTATAAACACCTCTCTCCCGCTTCCACTCCCACCAAGTCTACTATATATCATTGTGTTTTTCTCCTTTTTTTATAATAATTTTCTATGTATACTTAATATGTCTTTACAAATGCCCATTGGTCGTATTTATAAATCATCATTATCATCATTTCCTTTCGTATGGTAGGCAAAAGCGCTGACCAATATATAAATAAAATAAAATAACCGTAATTGTTACGGAAAAATATACACAAAATTGTTAATCATATTATTTTGTCAAAAAGGAAAACATGTTTCCTGGTAGCGCTAATTCGTTTTGTGGGATCTAATTAATAGATGGATGTAGGGAAATAATATGGCTCAGGAAAATGGAATTAATCATTGGAAAAAAAAAATGACAATATAAACATGAAAAAGGTGGATGAAAAAGTAAAAACTGAAGAACAGGCTGTATTTCACTCCCCAGGGAGTTATTGAGATCAAAATGATAAGAAAGTTCAGGCATTTACATGGCTTATGACTTGACATTGGCTGGTTTATTTATATAAAATAATTCCCTTCTCAAAAATGTTTTCCCCCTCTATTGCAATAAGTTAAAATTTGTTCGTGGCTTACTTCCAAATTCAAATATTTTTTTGGTATGAAGCACTTAATATATCTGTGGTTTGAAGACATTGTACCAAGCACCAGAGGTTGAAGCTTTCTTGGAGTGGCATTTTGTTTGTTTGTTTTATTTTTACTTTTGTCTTAACGTGTATTACTTTCGTAAAACTGTGCCTTATTAAAACATTAAAAAAAAAAAAACAATTTATACTCGTAACGAGTATTTAGTCGTTTTTTTTTAACCGAGATATTTTTAAATTTCAATAATGGACTCCGGAGAGTCGGTGAAAAAAAAAGAATGGTACAAATTCCGTTGGTCAGAATTTGTGTAAAAGATTTGGTTATACCCAAAACATTGTTAATTTCTTTATTTCAAAAAATGATTGGAAATTAACCACTTAAGCGATAAAATCTAAAAAATAAACAAACGCTCGTTAGTAAAATAAATACAGAAAAACGCTTTGTTGCTAACTTAAATATTGATTCAGCTGAAATATGCAAACTCATTTTTGTGAACTAGTTGTCGCTAAATATTTAAATTATTACTTTTAAAAATTCGCACTTTGCACTAGTTTTGTAAACGTACACAAATTAGATGTTTAATTTAAAACAAAAACGTCAGTAAGCTTTCATCCTGATTCTGAGATTTTCAGAGTTGTGAATTTTTCCTGGAATAAAAGATACTATAACCCCTTTCTCGCATGTCCGCGTGCAGGCAGTACAATAGAGGTCATAAGCACAATGCCATACCTTCGGTAATTCTTTAAGGGAATTCAAAAATAATTTATTATTAGGGTTGCTACAATAATTTATTATTAGAGCATTTTAGAGAAGGAAATATGGAAATCTTGGCATTTACAAGGTTTATTTGTGCCTTTTACACATGAGTTACAAATACAGTTAAATATATACACATGTAAATATAATTGTAAGTAATACAGAGCATTTAAAACAAGATAATTAATTTAAAAAATTAAAAGTCTAAAAAAGATAAACGATATAAAAAAAATATTGCCAGTTATAAAATTGTTGTGAAAATAATAATTTAGTATTAGAAATACTTTGAAAAAAATATACTATTGTTCATTATTTAAAACTAATACTTAGGTAAATAATATATATTTGCGTATAAAAATATATAATGATTTAAAAAAAAGATAAATTAAAAAATTTTGTACTTCTAAATAAAATCAAGAAAATAAACGAAAAAAGAAAAAAAAACACTAATAAAGAAGTTTAAACAGTTTAGAATAATACTAAATGTTAAAATATATATAAATATAAATATGGATAAATATATATATATATATATATATTTATATATATATATCTACAACTATTGGGTAACTACTTTTGCTTTATTTTTGAAATTCATCCATTTTGAAATTGTATTTTTCTTCTTGGAAGAGTTAGTTTAGTTACAATATTTTAAATATTTGTAGACAAAAAACAAGATTCCGCCCCCTAGGGAGTTTTTAAGATAAACAAATAATATCAGAGATGAAGAACATTTTATTGGGTAATTTTTTCTTCACTTTTTTATTATTATTTTTATAAATTTGTTATTTATTTGCATTGCATGCTGTGAACAATTATGAAGGGAGACGGGTCTAGAAACACTTATTTATTAAAATCTTAAAGTACTAATAATAAGTATTTTGGTGGACTTATCGATAAAAGCAATTTCTTCCAATCAATTGAAAAAGAGAACTGTCAAAATAAGAGTTGTTCAAAACATTTGTACTAAAAAACATATTATACCCGTATCAAAAGATACATACATGAAAAAAGCATAATTAACAACAAAAAAAAAGCTATTTTTTAATGGGAATATAAGGCTTGCACATATTTAATGGTGAGGAATATAGAATGGGGTATTGAGTTTAGATAGAGAGAGTTAGAGAAATCAGAAAAGAAAAGGAATGAGAAAATATTAGAAATTAAAAAAGAAGGATGGTTAGGGTTCTTAGGATATATGTCAGTAATATTTCAGGCGTTTCTTGAAGGTGGCCAGAGAAAGTGCAATCTTTTCATGAAAAGCTAGTTCATTCCAAAGTCCCAGCACCTGGAACAGAAAATGAATTGCCGAAAAATGTTGTGCTATGTCGAAAAATGTAAAAATATCATCTCACGAGAAGATGAAGATCATGGTGATCATTTTGGTGCCCAAGGGTGAAAATATTATGTATCTTGAATGTAACCTATCTATGTATGTTCAGTTGTCTGTCATTGTTTGTTAACAAGATAAATCAACTTAATAAATAATGTCGGATAAAGAATAAATAAACGAATTAATAGATCTATTTAAAGCTCATAATTTAATTTAAAAATCAGCTCCACGTATTTAACAGATTTCATAGGCTACTTTACCAATTTATACGCTACCTTACCGATTTTAAAGGCTATTCTACCGATTTAATAGGCCAGATTTTAAAGGTACATTACAGATTTTAAAATCTACTTCTGCGAGTTTTTGGCTTTTTATTGACTTAAAAAATACTTCAACAATATTTAGGCTATTTGCTTATTTCAACAAATAGTCAATAACCACCTTGCAAAAAATCAAACCTAATACATCATGCGTGGTAGGAAAATACTGTTGATTTTACTCAATTTAATCAACTGGTTTTTAAAGTATAAAAATATTTTAAGGGTTGTAGGTGAAATAATTTAGTCAGATGAATTTATTCCGCATTAACAAAGGTTTCAACATGTTTTTGACATAAAATGTATGATCAACATATTACAACAGAGATGAAAATAAGAGCTTTCCAGGGAGTTAAATCCAGTCCTTGTCTACAAAAATTTGGACAAACTCAAAATATTGTTGAAATATATGATATACTAGATCCTCAACACAAAGACAAAATTCAAACTAATACCACTTTCGAACAAAGGGATTTTGAGTACTACTACTACTACCATCACGCCCTTTCCCCTTAAGGGTAGGCAGAGAAAATGGACCACCACACACGTCTATCCTGGCATACATTCCTAGCTTCCTCCACATACATACATCTTGTCATACATGCCCTTCGGTTCTGTCCGCTTTTGACATGACCAGACTTAAGATTTTGGTTTATCTGATCATGCCACGTCTTCCTTGGACGTCCTCGTATCACGTTGCCGTTCATTTTCACCATATATACTTGTTTTACCATTCTTTCGTCGTCCATTCGTTATATGTGACCAAACCATCTCAGAGACCCTTTCTTAATCTAATCAATTATACTTGACTCAGATTTACATTTTGAGTATTATTCAATTGAAATCTCAAACCTACTTCAAATATCTATTAAAACAATTAGTAATGAGAAAATGTTTAAAAAGGCTATAAAAAAATAGATAGTGGAGCTAGGTAGAAATAAAATGGAATGTCTCATTCGCCCAAACCAATATTGAATCAACCGCTCCACAAGTATACAGCTTATGTTAGGTTTTTGTTATTTTCATTGTGCGTTTTGTAATATAAATAATCTAAATGTACATATATAATTAGTTTTTAAAACTGGGAATATTTTGTTTATTATTTCTGTTTACTCAGTTAGTCTTCTTTGTTTATTCTCTAATGTAAAAACATTTAAAAAAGTATATTGTTAAGTGTACTCGGCACGGGTAACCCCAGTGAGGTAACATTAGTTTTATTATTAATTATAGTTTGTTAGAGAAATATATATATATATAAATATGAAGATGATAAAAATATTTTAATTACTCAATAAATTTGTACCCTACTCCCGAGGGGGCTGGAAAATCTCCACGAACAAATTTCCAAGTAACACGAGCTTTTACTTAAAACTACGAAACGGAGACATTTTGCCCCATTAAACGGTATTATTGTTTGTATAGTTGATAGTAAAGGCAGATTTTGGACATTTATTTTATTTTATTTAATTAACATAAACGGCAATGTTTTTAAAAACATAAATTTCCTTTTACCCAAGATTTATAAAAAAATTAAATCTTAAAATTTTACAAGATTTATATTTTAAAAATAAACATTAAATTATACAACATATTAAGTAGAAAGTTTAAACAATTCAAGAATAAATGTAAAAAAACAAATAAAATAATAAAATATTTTAAAGTAATATAACAAGAAAATCATAAGTACTGTTTCATACAGCTGGGCAAAGTGAACAAAAAATTGTATATATTATGAAATGCATGAATAAATAAATATAATTACCATTCACCATCTTTGGAAAAGTTCAAAAGGTTTGTTCTATAAGAACAATACCCTACACTTAATATATCAGATACGTGGTAATAACTATTGCCGAGTTTATGAAGTCTGTTTAATACGGCATTACAAGTATACACTGTCCGTAAATTGTTGCTACAAAACGGTGGCTCTTGTCTAGTTATTTTTCCAGGTACCCCGAAGTTGATGAGAGATAATGGTTCAGGGCAATCCCATATTGAATTTACAATTTTGAATAAAATCAATAAAATAAAAAAAAAGTAATCAATAATATTTTAATTATGTTCGTTTATTTAAAGACCGATTTTCTTGTCTTAATTTTACCCTGTTGGGGTTTTTTTAAGATCTGTCAATCTCGATTTACTTTCTGGATAATTTAATGCAAACCATGTCTTCAGGAGCTGTTAAATAGTGTTGATGCATTTAGTAAACAAATAAGTTTAGCAAATTAATTTTTTTTTAAAGAAAAATGATGACATTTTACCGATTGGAGAACTGCGTATTTTCCTTCCCTCAAACTAAGGGGTAGCGACATTGAAAAGGTACACAAGTTTAAAACCTCGGCAGAGACCCTTGATCCAGATGTAGATATTAAATGCAAAATTGAGACAGCGAGAGCTGTTTTTAATCTTTCCCTAACTAAACATCCAAAAATTACACATGATTTGAACGGGGGGACTAAACGACCCCAGCACCTACTTGTACATGGTTTCAGGAGAATAAAACGTTGGGAGTGTTTATGACCGTGCAATAATTTATTCATGCTTTCGCGTACACATATTTTCCTCATTCATTTATTTTATTCATTTTTGTTTTTTTTATTTTTTTTATTTGGATCCTTGTATAAAGTAGCCTTACGTGTCATGTACAAGGCTAAGGTACTCAGAAAAAAAATCGTTTTTGTTTATCTTGGAAATGGGATGTTCGATCACTGATTTTGGTAATTACCTTTATTTATTTATTATGGATAACTTATATAGCGCCATTTTCGCAATAAAATACCTCAAGGGCGCTTTACATGGTGATTCTGTTGTTAAGTTAATTAAATTGAAGCTTTTAAATTTGTAATTTAATTAAAATAATTTATTTTGTTGTCACGTGCTACGGATTTATTCAAATGATTAAGAGAACAAGTGGGTTTTAAGTTTTTTCCGAAACATCACTTCACTTTCACAGCCTCGCACCTCTGCTGGGAGAGCATTCCATGCCATAGGGCCTGCGACCGCAAATGCGCGTTCACTAAATTTAGTGCGCTGTTTGCGTAGAGGTATAATAACTTTTCCTCTCGCCGAAGACGTAGCTGATCTAAGCGTGAGACGCCTGTCAGCTAGCTTTATGAGTCAAATCACCATTCTTGCAACGTCCAAGAGCAATAGCGCGTGATGACTACTTTTAACGACAGTGTGGATATCTGTTAAATATATCCCATCTTTCCTGAATTCTGTTTTAAGATTATGGCGTTGTTAACTAAAAAATAGGCACTAAAATAACAAATGATCGATACTCTGTGAAGAAATATCATCGCATGGACAATAGACATCATTCCTTAATTTAAACCTATATAGGTAATTTCTCATAGCTCTGAGTCCGGTAAAAATTTGGGTCGTTTCAAAAGTACTTTGGTGATGACGACGGAAGTTTGCTGCATCAGTCAGCGCAGCGTCGGCGAAAACATTTTAGTGATTTTACCTGTAGAAGAAGCGCGGTAATGATCCTCCCAACGCTGCTGCGTATTTTGTTTTATACAGCGCCAGCGTTTAGCAAAGCTAAGAGGAAATTCTGAGAAAAAAGGTACCGTTCTTATACAAGTTCCGGCTCTTGCTAGTTCATCTGTTTCCTCATTTCCTACGATACCAGAATGTCCTTTTATCCAGCATATTTGAATACTCATCCCTTTGATTTTAGATGCTTGATTTTACTCGGAATATCTTCAATGAATGAATTTACCGGCCAAGTATCAGTTATAGCTTGAATGCCCGAACGACTATCTTATAATATTTTTGCAATAACCCACCTCTCTGGTGGTTATAAAAATATAAAAAAACATTTTTGTTAGTTTGCTGAATTCTTAGGAACATAAATCTATGGGGAATTCAAATCCCCTCCTCTAGTCCGGCTAGGTTAATAAAATGGCTTTCCTCTTCTGGGATGATAATCAGAACCTAAAATTATGCAATTATGGTAAAGTGTTATGTATGGTCTTTATTTTCGTAGAGTTATGAGACTAGGACTTTGAAGGTAAAAATTATGAACCCTAAACAGGTTCAAAGCTTTTAGATGTGATTATATCACAGAATACTTAAATATTAAATATAACAAACGTCAAGGTAGAACAAACAGAGAACTCTTAACAACCATAAAAGTTCTAGAAATTTCAAATTTTATTTTGAAAAGCAGAACTTGGGGTTGCAGAGGGGCTAGAAGAAAACAGACTTCCGGGCGGCGTAATATTCGATATTGGACTGGCTTCAGGACTGTGGAACAGATTTTCCGGGCAGCTTAGGACAGAGAGACCGTCGCCAGAGTGATTGCTAACGTTAAGGATATCTGACAGGGAACCTAAAGAAGAATAAACTAAGTGTTTTTTTAAATTGCATTGTTTTTAACTGTTTATTTTGCAATGGAACGCTTGACCCATTTTCTTAAAGCGATTGTTTAACGATTTGGTTAAAAAAATATTTGATCGTAGCCTAATCTAACAAAAGTAGCTAAAATCTATTTTTTTTTTATTTGTATTGTAGCAGTTAAAAATGTTAATAACTAAAAAAATATATAATTATTATTCTGAGTGATTTATTGTAAAAGAGCTATTTGCTAAGCAACTATTATCAAGTTAAATATTTTTAATAACTGATCAAATGAACGTGATTAACACCTGAGCAACTATTTATTCTTTGCATTCAGAAAAATATATGGATATTGGCGTATATGCAAGTTGAATACTTTTATATTACAAAATAGATGAAAAATATTATTCACAGGAAAAAAAGAAAGGCAGGCATTTACAGGGCTTACGGGCTGTCCTTGGATCACTCGATTTTTGATTGAAGATTTTTTACCTGATGGTAGACATAGAGTCGACAACTCTCGTCCCGGGGCTTATGCTCTTTTTCACACACAGAACGGTATTCTTTATTAAATTGGACTAAGTTTTACCCCAGAACTGTTCAATTGTTACATACAGCAAGCCGTTGACAAGCTTAGAGAAGGTATGGTAAGTTTGCCAGGAGGGAAAATCGAAAGACAGAAGAAAGACATGATAAGGTATGCAGACCATGTAGCACTGATTGCTGACACTTAAAATGACAACAAAATACATCATGACCATAAACAAAGAAAAAATAACTAAATATATAGTCGTAGGAAGAAAGAGAGAGCTCTTCCAACCTCTATTACAACATGGACTATCTCTTCGTTCTAGTAACGAGGGAAACTTTTTAATACCCTTTTACCACTTTAATTTTCTTGCCTCCTCTTTCACAGAAGTAGCAGCTCAGTTGTGAAATAATCAACCCATTAATCTTAGAGATGCCCCTTATTTATTTACATTTAAACCAAGATTGAAATGTCACTATTTAAATATTTGAGTTGTTCCTTTCTCCTTCTTCTTTCCTTCTCATCTCCTTTCCTCTTTTCATAGTACAGACCTATTTTTTTTGTTGTTTATTTTTTATTTTAATTTTTAACTTGTAATTTTCTTAAACTGAACTGTTTGGGTAGGTAGGAAGAAATTGCCTTAAGGAAATATGCCCGCCCTAACATGTACATACATTAATTTAATATGTTTACAAAGTGCAAAATAAATAAATAAATAAGAAAGGAACTAAGGACAAACATTGTACTAAGTAATAGAAATATATATATTTTTTTTAATAACCAGGTTGGCAAACGCGCTAAGCATTACAAAGTGTAATTGAAAGGGTGTTCCCACACTAAAATATTATATACATCATGACATCTTAAGATCAAATACAAAATTTTAATAATATTACATTTTTCACAAAAAAATATTTTAAGTAATTGATTTGTAATATTTCATGGCTTTTTATTTGTGTATTTTCTTAGTGGCCGTGTACCAATGCAGTTACCTTTGCACTATTAGGTGCCGAAGAAGAATGATATTGTAATAAATAAATATAACTAACTACCTAGATAATTGAATCCAGTTGATTAAAAAATTTGGACGAACTCAAAATATTATTTTTCACCCTTTTTTTAAATGGAATTGTGTTTTGATAATACATTTCGGCTTTAAATATTAGTTTTTGTACTCTGTTTTTTTATTAGTTCCGACGTACCTAAGTTTAGCCCTCATAACAAGAGGGATCAAATCTGCCTAAAGTCCTATAAAATTTAACAGAAATACCTCAATTTTCAACTAACGCTTTTAGTTGCGCGGTTTTAAAATAACGGCGTTTAAAAATTGGAAAATAGTATTATTTTCTAACTTATCATCAGACTACAGCCTTATCGTCAGAAGTTAATTATATTATGTTTAAACTTTTGTACATTCTAACTACGCTAACAATACCCATTTTATTTAGAGGCACGACGAACGGAAGAAGTGGAATGAGATTTGAAATGACTGGGACAGTCGATGATTCGCATGCCTGAAGGCAGTTGGTTCCAGGCAGAGAGCCTGGCTTGGGCAATAGCAACATCTTTAAGCCTAATGTTTACCAAGAGAAAAGTTTTCCTCTGTCTGAATCAAATGCTGACACTGAGAGTAGAAATTTTAGACTGTTTCTCTTAAACAAACGTCCAATGGTATTTTTTTTTAAATTATAATCCTTTTGCACATAATTGTAGAAGTACATTAACGGGCTGATTGCTATATGGTAATTTCTTAAGATAAGATACATTTTTTGTTTTTATTATTTAAGTTTCAAAGCGTTTTCAATAAAAGATTTTTAAAAAATACAATGAAATAACAATATTTGTATTTATTTCAAAAGAAACACTTTGTAATTTTTACCACATATTATAACAACTAGTTTTAGGTATTCTGAATTATCTATCAGCAAGTGTAAATATAAACTACGAAGTGTTTCATTTTAAATAAATTCAAAATGTTTTTCCACAAAGTAAATGCTGAAACCATAAATAATTAAAAAATATTTGTACATAAATTACCTTTAATAATGAGATTTATTCATTTTTTATTTACACTTGATATACATGTACAATTTATATACATACGAGAATAAGGGCGGGCGTATTACCCGAAGGCAATTTCTTTTTACCTACCCAAACCGTTTGGTTTGAGAAAATTACAAGTACATAGACATATTTTAACAGAATCTTTTAATTTTATACAACAATTTAAAACAAAAATAAAATTAAAAAATCACACTATACTATTTAGAGAGGAGATAAGAGGCGATGATGGAAAAAAGAAGGAGAAAGAAACAACTTAAACATTTGGAAAGTTACATTTCAATATTTATTTATTTATTTATTTATTTAATTTTACAATACGCCCAAGAGGCATTTACAAAAAATATACAGTTAAGTACAAACATAGTGCGTAAAAATTTAAAAGATAAACAATGCTTTTTTGTATACATTTAGAAACAATAAGAAGCATACTGCCATGCAAAATAAAAAGTGAAACTTTACATAGTAAAAAAGAAAAAAATAATTTTATATGGATATAATAAAAGTAATTGAATTTAAAAGCAAATTGTAAATAACTTCTAAAGAATTCAAACAAAAAAATATATACATTTTCATATACTTATAAGTATAAAAAAATGGTATCAACAAATTATTGTTAAAAACAAATAATGAAAATTAGTTAACAGTAAGTATATATGTGAAAATAATATAATATACGGTACACAAAAATATTTGATAAATGAATATCAGAAAGAGATAAGATAATAATAATACACATCAAAAACAGAGAAAGAATTGTATGAAAAAGAAAGTTTTATTACGACATTGATAATTTGTTTCAAACAGTGCATTTAAGAACGTTTTAAAATTAATAATTGTCGTATTAAAAATGTCTATTTCACAAGTAAATTTGTTGGCTAAGGAATGTAAACGCGGAATCGGAGAGTGTCGTGCATAGTTAGTACCCACGTATGTACTCGTAGTTGCAAACAACTCCGTACTTCTAGTGACTCGATTAGGTATTTATATTGATTAAAATGTTAATAAAGAAGGGGCGTCTCTAACATTATTGAGTAGATTATTCCTTAATCAAGCAGCTCTTACTGTGAAAGAGGAGGCAAGAAAAGATTTTATGGTGGAGAGGGTTCAGAAGAAATTTCTTCGGTTTCTCTACATGAGGGAGTGCGGATATTATCCATGGCTTTATCCCACTGAGTTCCTCCAGGGTATGCTTGGTTACAGCAGTTTGAAGACTAGAAGGAATTTGTATTTAACAACGCACTTCTTTCGATTGTTGCGCGGTATTATTGACAACCCTGAAATTATGCGGAGCATTAGCTTTTATGTTTCTGATAATTACCTTAGACAGCGTCAACATAGACTGTTTCACATTCCAATATACAGAACCAACCTGCCAATGGTTTTGCCTATTGAAAGGGCTATCTCTATGTTGAACAATATCACTTTGGACATTGACATTTTTCACGTCTCTGAAGGAGTTTTTCGTTACAAGATTCTCTTACTTTTTTAACATATTATTCTTTGTATATTATGTTTACTAATGTGTTTTTTTTATATATACCTAATTCTACCTAATTATTTCCATATGTATGAATTAAGATATTTTATTTTGTAATGTACATATATATGAATAAATAAATAAATGATAAATAAATAAATAAATGATAAATAAATAAATAAATGATAAATAAATAAATAAATGATAAAGCTAGAGTAGTGAAGGGAGATTAAGACGGTTCTCTCGTTACTAGAGCTAAGAGATAGTCCATGCTGTGATAGAGGTTAGAAAAACTCTCTCAGATAAACAGGTGAAGTGGAATTATTCAAAATATTGTAAAAAAGTGATAGAATGTGAATGTTTCTTATATCCCTGATATAAGGAACATTCACATTGTAAAATCAATACAAACTCAATAGGAAAAAGGAATAAAAAGGAAAGACGAAAGGAGGATAGATTTAGGAAGATAAAGAAAAGGAAGAGACATCTTTGATAATGGATGGGAGATGATTCCACAGTCGAGCCGCATGGACACTTAATAAATTAGAGAAAAAAATCAATTGTGGATGGAAATTAAAAGGGTGCTTTGAGAATTAGAACGAAGAGGTGAACCATAAACTGATAAGCGTTGACGGAGGTATATAGGAGCTTTAGGACCATGAAGTACAGTGAACAGTAAAGCTAGGGTTTCCTAGGACAGCGGTGCCCGTATCTTAACGGCCGTAGTAAACGGTGATGCGGTGGATAGCCATCGTAACGTCGCGTCGACTAGAGAGTGGTTTCCTAGGGAAACGGTGTTAAATGGTGTTGATAACACCGTTTTCCTAGGAAACTACACTCTAGTCACCGTTACGACGGTTATCCACCGCATCACCGTTCACTACGGCCGTTAAAATACGGGCTCCGCTGTCCTAGGCAACCCTAGCTTAAGAGGGAGTAATAGTCTCTCCGCTGTCTAATTTTGAGCCATTTCCGTTGCCCACGATAATCAGATATGTGGTCCTTTTTTCTAAGACCAAAAATAAAATATTCCGTATTGTTTATGAACCATGATAAGTAAATAAAAACTCGGAGCAGTTTGATTCCAGCGTTATTGATTAGAAGGAGGAGTATATTTATTCAATCAAATTATGGTATTGAAAATGTAAATCCTTCGATTTTCTTCCCCTTTCGAAAAACTTTCCCAAATTTACAAAGTATAAAGTCTCTGTTTATATACGAAATCGTTTCAAAAATATTTTTTGTTTGTCTTGTAAGAAGCACCTCTCGTCAAGGAATAAATTGATTTTGAAATTTCGGAAAATTTCGGTCTTAAAATAAATTCCATTTAAACTTTTTGTGATACATTCAGCGCATATAAGTTATTGGTAATTGCGAACATGCGATGTTCCAAAGTTGAAAAAGTATTAATGTTTATTTTATTTATGTATTGTTTTATTATTAACTAGCATTTTCCCGCAGCTTCGCTCGCATTGTATTAGGGAAAAAGCTAATTAATTAGTTCTGTCGTTTAGTAATTATAATTATCCAAGGGAAACGATACATTTTTTCGGGATAAAAAGTAGCCTGTATCAATTGCCAGTCCCTTAACTATCGCGTTGCTAAAAAAGACGATCTTTATGTCTTTGGCGACGTAGCATCGTTATTCTGTTTTCATATTAATTCATTTTTCATGATGAATCACGTCTATCAGTTGCTCCGTTGCGACGTGAAGGAAACACAAAAGAACGAACAAACACACTTTCGCATTTATTTCATGACTCAAGCACTAGCCTAGCTAATCCAAAATCCTACTATAAAACCCAAATAAAAAAAAACAAACTAACCAATGTTTGATAAACATATTACATAAGAGATGAAGAACTTTTTATAATGTTTTTGGAATGTAGAAGTCTAGACATCCACAGGGCTTATGACCCGTCATTGGCTGGTTTCAGTGGCTACTTTACACACTGTGTAACATTCACCATTCTGCCTACATTTGACTATTTATATTCCTTCGATTCTTCCATCTGTTCAAGTTTGTGAAATTAAAGAGCTGAAACCTTTATTGCTGCTGGTGAGATTTATATGATTGAATTATTTCACACACATACTAGGCAACGCCTAAAAATATTTTTCAATTTTTGTACTTCTTCTTGGACCAGGTGGATTTATCAATAATGTTTTAAGTTTGCCCTTTAAAGACAAAGAATGAATTTAATTTAATTATTGTATCACAATAGCGTATGTCCATTAAAGTTATTTTATAAATTTAATAACTTTATCATTTACATTTTACATTTATATTTTACATTTTTTTATATTTTTATCATTATTTTAAAGTTTCGCTATTTAGACGCCCTTCATAAAAGTCTCCAAAAAATAAATCCCATAATCATGCATGTAGCACCGCTTATTTAAAAAATATTAACAAAATTTAAAAGGTGGAAGAGTTGAAGAAATGTCTATGTTTAAACATAGGCAGAACGACAAATGTTACACTGTGTGCAAATTAGCCACTTAAACCAGCCAATGATAGGTTCTTAGCCGGTAAATGCCATGATTTCCATATATCCTTCTCAAAAATGTTTCAATAAATGTAGATCTTAATTACTCCCTAAGGGGTAAAACCCTGCCTGCCTAGAAACATTAAGACATATTTAAATATTTTAAACGTTCAAACAGACTAGTTTGTAAAAATGGCAACTTGATAAATATTTTACGTGAAATAACTTATTAACGTATTACAACAGAGATGAAGAACATTTAAGAGAAGGTGATATAGAAGTCTAGGCATCTACAGGGCTAATGACCTGTCGATGGCTGGTTTAAGTAGCCACTTTACACACTGTGTAATATTCACCATTCTGCCCATATTAAAACATCTTTATTCCTTCAATTCTTTAATTTGTTGATGTTTGTGAAGTTAAAGAGCTGAAAGGAAAGTGACCACTTAAACCAGCCAATGACAGGTCATAAGCCCTGTCGATACCTAGACTTCTTTATCAACTTCTCTTAAATGTTCTTCATCTCTGTTGTAATATATTAATGTTAACTGCTTCCCAGGGAGTTGAATCCAGTCCTTGTCTACAAAAATTTGGACAAACTCAAAATATTGTTAATAACTTATTTCTCCTTTTTCTTTTTTATTCATCCTTTCTAAGTTTATCTTGTTATTTATTATTTTTCCAATGATGAATTTCATTTTCTTCAGCCATATTATTTACTTTCGACAGTTTTTTGATAAGGTAACTAACTAACTAACTAACCATCACGCCATTTCCCCAGAGGGGTAGGCAGAGAGGATAGAACGCCACACCACTCTGTCCTGGCACACTTCCTTTGCTTCCTTCACATTCATACATCTTCTCATGCACGCACGTCGATTATTCCGACTTTTCACATGACCACTTTCAAGAATTTGTTGTACTTGATCATGCCATGTCTTTCTCGGCCTTCCTCGACTTCTACAACCAGACACATTCGCATCATAAATCTTTTTAGCCGTTCTTTCATCATTCATTCGCTCCACATGACCGAACCATCGCAAAAGACCTTTCTTAATTTTGTCGATAATGCTTAACTCAGCCTTGCATTCTGCTTTAATTTCGACATTAGGGCACCTATCATACATTGTTTTTCCGCACATTCGCCTGAGGGATCGCATTTCAACAGCATTCAGTCTACTTTCGTCCCTTTTCTTCCAACTCCATGCTTCGCTTCCATACATTAGGGTTGGTACCAGAACTCCATTATGAACTGCTAATTTAGCCTCTTGCGATAGACACTTATTTGCTACGACAGACTTTAAGGCACCATTAACTCTGTTACCGGCACTAACCCTCCTTTCAATATCCTTGTCCATATTTCCATCTCTAGTAAACATACTACCCAGATATACAAATTCTTCGACCTGTTTCAAACTATCTCCATTTACTACAATCTTACATTCAGTCATAGTTACATTTCTTTCAAAGACCATGACGTTCGACTTTTGCACTTTTTTTTGATAAGGTACTTCCTTTAATAATGGACAGAGGATTGAGAAAGTCGACAGCTTTAAATACTTGGAAGTTCACATAACTAAAGAAGGATGCATGTGTAGGATTAGGTTGTTAGGTGTTGGTTGGAGTTCCTACCCCAGTTAGAGATTGACAGAGAAGACACGAGGTTGCTGTTTAATGCGTATTTATTTCATGGCGAATAAGATACAGCACTTGGTTGCGTAGCACGAACGTAGCGGCGATGATGGGTTGAAGAGACTGGTCTTGATTTACATGCTGGAACTAAGTGACTTCGTCGAGCTGGACTGAAGTGAATTGAACTTGTTGGGCTGACTGACTGGCGTTGCCACGCCCTGAAGTCTCTTTATAAGCGACGTTCCTATGTAGTTAATTTCTTCATGGTAGGGACGATGTGAATGTACTGCAGAACAATACCCCCGATTTAACGCGCAATACTGTTAGAGTTGCTGTATTGGATTCTAAAGAAAATGATGACATTGATTTCTTTGATCATCACACTATTTCAGGTAAAACGTTTTAGGACGTGTGTGTCATCGATTATGGACTATGAACCCTACACATGCACAAAGAGCTCGCAACCCGCCTAGGAATTGCTGGAGCAATTTTTAACATGATGCGTGTAATGGAACTCTACTCTATACTCAATCAAAACAAAATGCCGATTATTCAATTCTTGTATAATGCCAGTACTCCTATATGAGTGCGAATCTTTGCACCTTACCAAAGCTCAAAACACCGAAATTCTGAGTTTTGAGAGCAAGTGCTTGAGAAGAATATACGGTATTAGGTGGTTTAATTTTATAAACTACATTAAAGTCCGAGAACGGACGCAACAGCCTCCTATAACGAGCGTCTTGAGGATGCGGTGGTGGTCCTGCGTGCTGCGCATGCCTTAGAAGAACCTAAGTCCAAGTTGCCTCTTCTTTAATCTGCGGGCTCACGCCGTCCTGGAAGGCCGTCGATGACGATCTTTTGACGTTTTTCGGCAGGACTAAGGGCCGCTGGATTGACAAGAGTGCGGGCTGGCGATAAGGTCTCCTGGAGGCAATTGTTGATGTCCACATGCTAGACAAGGAGCTGATGTGGAAATGAAGAAAAAGAAGAAGAAGAAAAATAAATTTAGATATTGTTTATTGTTCGTGAACCTTATGAACTAAAACAAAAAAAAAATATATATTTTATTTGTATCTTGCTCGGAATCTGTCTAGAGACCGAATTCATTATAGCCTAACGCGCTAACCCCCACATAACGTAGTGGACATTAAAAAAAATATATATATTTTCAATTATTTTCTTTCTTTTAAATACACAATTTATGAATATAATAAATACGTTTCTTTGGCATTTTGGTCGCATTTCCTATTTAAAGCGGTTATATGACAATTTTAATATCCGGTTGAACTGTGGTCCGCCGGACGGAACTCCCGGGGCTTGGCCGAGTTCCTTCCGGTCACCTCCTTTACGTTTTTGACGACGGATGTTGGAACCGATGTCACTTCCGGCGACTAGTAGCGTTGGCGTCGAATCGTCAATTGAATTTAACTTTTTTGTTTAAACTCTTCAGTTGAATAGATAATTGAAAAACGCTTTGAAGTTCAAAGACAAGAAAAACTTTTTATGTAACTGTGCATTTAGTTTGTCTTTTCATTTTTACTTTTTTTGGATTGAATATAAAAAATAATGGGTTCTCACTAGAGTAGGGTTACTCGTGTCGAGGATACTTTATAATATACCTTTTTTATATTACAAATACAAACAAGTTATTCTTCCAACTGTTTATTTTTCCAATACGGGTGAGATTTATCTGACCAAATCACGCTCTAACCAATATTAAATCACCTGCTTCACAAATATAAAGTTTTTGTTCGGTTTTAGTTCTTTTATTGCGCGTTTTATAATATAAATAATATGGGTTTACATCAGGAGCGTGCGGTGAGGTTTTTGATTTGGAAGAAGTCATTTGGTACTAGGTACATTATTTATTTATTTATTTGACACTTTATATACATATACAATAAATATACATATAAGGGCGGGCATATTGCCTTAAGGCAATTTCTTCCTACCTACCCAAACCGTTCAGTTTGAGAAAATTATAAATACATGGACATATTGAATCTTACAATTTTATACAAAAATTAAAAGCAAAGATTAACAAAAATAAATATATATATTAAAATAACACTATACTATGAAGAGAGGAGAGGGGATGGGAAGGAAAGAAGAAGAATAAAGGAACAATTTAAATATTTAGATAAGGACATTTCAATCTTGACTTAAATGCAAATAAAGAAGGGGCGTCTCTAACATTAGTGGGTAGATTATTCCACAATCGAGCGGCTACTACTGTGAAAGAGGAGGCAAAAAAAATTAGAGCGATGGGGGGTATTAAAAGGGTTCTCTCGTTACTAGAACGAAGAGATAGTCCGTGTTGTGAAAGAGGTTGGATGAGCTCTCTCAGATAAACAGGCGAAGTGGGATTATTTAAGATGTTGGGAAGAAGTGATAGAATGTGAATGTTTCTTCTATGCCTGATACTGAGCCAGTGTAGTTGCGTGCGATACTCGGTTATGTGGTCAAATTTGCGAAGATTAAAGATATAACGAATACCAATATTCTGCAATCGTTCTAACTTATCAAGCAATTCAGAGTTAGCATCATACTTAGGTAAAATTTGTGCATACTACTAACACAGAAATTCAAATAAGGTGCTTTAAAATAAACTATGAAGCAATTTCATGCCATAATTTTTGCACAAAATAGTTATATGTCATAGTTTAATATTATAATTCCGTTGTGTCAACCGATTTAAGTGCATAATTTGTTATAAAATCGTCACAATACATAGAAGATGAACCTGGATGTGTTTGTTAGGATTGGTTCCAAAAATATTCAAGATCTCTATTTGAGCATGCGCGGACTTGTAAAATTTTGTACTGACGTCTTGCCCCAAAAAATTTAAAGCACTTGCGTAGTTCCATAATCCAGTATCAGACAAGGCACGGTATATTTTATATTTTATACCAGTTCGCGCATAACTGCGCGGTCGAAAGGTTGTGTGTGAAATTGTCGCAAATTTTTGGACGTTATTGATGAATGAACATTCTCAAATGGCTTCGATTAAAACAACAAACCAATTATAAATATTTCCTGTAGTTATTTAAAGAATTATTTAACCTAATTGCATAGCTGATTTTATTTAATAAAAAAAATTAGATACTGATTGTTTAGGGGTTAATTTTTTGGGGAAGCATTTGTTCCATCCAATATATGAACAGACCGCGCATGGTATACATAAATTTAATGTTATACGAAGTGTTGACAACTGTCTTAACATTTTGATTTTTTTTTTCTATGTATTGAGTCTTCTTTGTATATTCTTACATGTAAAAAAATAAACATAGTATAGTGTCCTCAGCACGGGTAACTCAAGTGAAGATTTGTTATTTTTTTATTTGTTACTGTTTGTTGTGTGAAAAAAAAATTCACATACGTACTAGGCAACTCCTGCAAATATGTTTATCTCTATTTTAATTCTTCTTCTTGGACCAGTTGGTTTAATTAATAATATTTTGAGTTCCTCCAAATTTTATAAAGAGTGTCTACTGTATGAACCTTTAATATTTTATAGACTTTCCGTATTGAATGTTGTTGGTTTCTTTAAAACTACTTTAATAATTAATCTTTGTACTATTTTAAGAGGGTTTAATATATTGGCATATGCACCATCCCATCCTATGAAACCAAATAGTAACAAATATTGTACAATTGAGTAATAAGCTATTTTTAATGATTGACTTTTTAAATATTCCTATAAATATCTAATAAATATGTTTATACATTTTCTAATTCGTTTAACGAGTTCACTGATATTTTTATTTTATTATTTGACAGACAAAAAATGGCGTACAATTTAAATCGTACACCTCCCACCGAGACGAGCTTTATTATAAGCTTCACAAGCGTGCAAAACGCAATGCAGCATTCGTTAATTTTTACAAAGCTATTATTTAAAACTTCCCGAGCTTTTAAGTTTAAATAACTGTAATGTTTTAAACGAATAATTTAATGTTTTTGGATAGCAGCCAAGCTGTAAGAGTATTGTCTCGAAATGTTTCCCCATTGGAAAATTATTCGTGTTTCTACTGGAACTTCCTACCTTACAAAAGTAAATCGTTTTACTAAAACAAAGAGAAGTTTCAGTTTTTTCGTTATGTTCACACAAAATAGGCATTTATTTAGTACCTGTAACAAAAGTATTTAACCCTTAAATTCCCAATGTAGAGGATTTGCTAGATACCGATAATCGGTGTATTTAAAACATGTCTATCACTCGGCGACTAGTTTATTATATTGTGAACATACTAGCCTTTATAATTTATTTCAAACTAGCGGACCCGACAGACGCTGTCCTGCCCGAACCTTGGCTTCCCTGCTATTAGCTTGGAAAAAAACTTTTCATTGATAAGTGGGTACTTAGGTATTTGTTTATGATTGAATTCTAAAATTAAAAAAAATATATATATTTAAATGTTGAATTTAAGTAGGTACCTAGGTACTTGTTTATGGTTGATTTCCAAAACAAAAAATAATTAATTTTCAAATATATAGTTTTTTTTGCAAATGTCAAACTCAGCTCTTCCCACCAACAGGGGTGCACTTTATTCGTGAATGCGATTTTTTCAAATGTATGACATTTAATATTATTTTAGTATTACCAAAAATCCAGTATGAGAAATAAATAGGAAGAAATTAAAATAAATGTATTGTAAGAATCGAATGTTGTTTGTAAACATTCAAAAACAAACTTTTAAAAACACAAAAAAAACGACATCTTTCCATTTTTTTGTAAATGCATTCTCGTCAAATGTAACCCTGGTAGGTCGATGAAAAAAAGATTTATGCTTCTAAATGCTTCTTTTTTTTACAGATTCGATTGAAAATTTTAGTATCTACGAACACGCGCGGCGCAAAAATCTACATTCCGCTGAAAACCGGACGTAAATCGGTTAAGCTGTTTAGGAGAAGTTCAGCGACATCACACGTACAGAAGAATTATATACTTAAAGATAGTCGCCACCAGAGTAAAATTTTGCGATAAAATTTAAAACAAAAAGTCAGAATTCGTGCATTCTGTCAAAAGTATACTTAAGCTACTTAAGTTCGAAGGGGGATTTCTTTTTTTAATTTGAAGTTATAATTGTTTCCGCAACTTTCGTTATTATAAAAAAAAGATGTTCATAAGAATAGTTATTTCTCTTATTCCTTACATTCTTGTATTTTTTAACCTTTTAATGCCCGATGTAGCATATTGTCCATATAAAATAAAACATGAAACAAAAAATGAAAAAATTAACTTTTTTTTTCATTATTTTTCCCGGTATTTTCATCAAAAAGCATAGATAAAATACGTTTTTAGTTAGAATTAGTTACATGAATAAACTAGCCTGCCATTTCGTAAAAAATAAGATCACATAGTTATTATTGTACTCACCGAGCGGTAAAATATATTTATTTTATTAGTTAATCCGAAAATTATTTATTTATTCACATTTTTTGAGACGCAAGTCCCAACTTCATAGAACTAAAGTCCTGTGTTGAGTTGGGACTAATAATATACAACCATAATTTATTAATTATAATTTTCCAGTGGTGAATAGAGCACTAAATAAGGAAATATGTTTTTTTTACATTTTAAAAGTAATAAAGGTCTATGAAATACTGTCCGGTAAAAAAATTTTTTTTTGCAAATTATTATTATAAAAATGTAAGTATTATAAAAATATTTATGAATGATTAATTTTGAATTTCGCAAAAACGGCCATTCTATTGGCCACGCATCTTTTATATCACGATTCATGTTTATTTGTTCCTGGCCATTGAAATTTGTTTAGAACATTATCACGAATCTTGACGCCATAACAACCTATCGTTTGTTTTGAGAAAAACCGTTCAGTTTGAGAAAATTACAAGTACATGGATATATTCCAAGGAAGTTCAGTATACTGAATCTTTAAATTGTATATAAAATTTAAAACAAAAATTAGGGAAAAAAAATAATTAACACTTTACTATGAAAAGAGGAGAGGAGATGGGAAGGAACGAAGAAGGAGAAAGGAACAACTCATACATTTAGATAGAGACATTTCAATCTTGAGTTAAATGCAAATAAAGATTGGGCGTCTCTTACATTACTAGAACAAAGAGATAGTTCCGATAGAGGTTGAATGAGCTTTCTCAGAAAAACAGGCAAAGTAGGATTATATAAAATATCGTGAAGAAGTGATAGAATTTGAACGTTTTTTCTATGCATGATACTGATCCAGTGTAGTTGCGTGCGCTATTCGAATTATATGCGAAGATTAAAGATATAACGCATACAGACATTCTGCAATCGTTTCAACTTATCAAACAATCTAGAATTAGCATCTGGATAACATACATCTGCATAGTCAAAAATTGGAAGAAGTAAGCTTTGGACTAATGTTTGCTTAACATTAGTTGGCAAGAAATTCTGCAATATTTTGAGTGAGTGCAAACTGCTATAAAAATTTAACTTTTACAATATTATTTACAATAAGTAAATAAAGAAGGTATCGTATTCAAACGGTTTTCTTGTTTTAATACGGTTTTTAAGAAGAAAAAAAGAGATCGCTTGGCAAATTTATGATCGAGACAATTTTAAAAGGCAATATATCATTTTTCATGATAAAATCTAAATTGGTCTACTGAGCACAAGTGAATATATTTTTATTCCAGTAAATAGAAACACATTGCCAAGTGTTTTCAAGCAAACATGCGTGTTACGGTTTATATAATGATACTTAGAACGTAAAATTTTCTGTTTAGAAAAGAAAATCATGGGAAAAATCTTAGATTACGAATTTCACATTACGCTTAGCAGTGAATGTTTTTATTTACTTTGTTGCAAAAATGCTAAATGGTGTTTTGCTTAATGAGGAAGTTTTTTAAAAAAAAAAAAATTTTGAGTTTTCTTGAATATGATCTTAGCATATAATTTCTGTTCAAGGCGCCAGACTTTGGAATTAGCTACCTCTTCACATTAAAAACTGCACCTTACTGTTCCATTTTTAAGAAACGACTAAAATATTATTAAATGTTAAGTGGAGAGATGGTTAAGTATGATACTAACTTGTGACTTGACCTAATGTCAACACAGTAGTTAAACGTGTGAGCTGTACTAACAATATTATTATTTATTTTTTTTCTCTTTTCTCTTACTATTATTTATGTATATACAGGGTGTTCTTTTAACCCCGTCACATCCAAAACCACAATGGTCTGTATGGGCAAGAAGACATATTAGCATATTTTAAAAAATATTTAGAATAAAGAAAAATTTAAAAAATATTTTGAATGAAGAAAAATTAAAAAAAAAAAAATGGTTGCTTACTTCTGCAGGGGAGAAGTGAGGGGAGCGCGGCGCAGTGTCAGACTCCCCCCTTCCCCCTCCTCGTTTCACCCCTGCAGAAGTAAGCAACCATTAGATTTTTTTAATTTTTTAAATTTAATTTAATCGTTTTAAAAAAATATTTTAATGTGCCAATATGTCTTCTTGCTCGTACTAATCATCGTGGTTTTGGAAGTGACAGAGTTTAAAAAACACCCTGTATATATGAGGGTACTACTTGCAAACCCGGCAAAATCCTAAATATAAAAAAAGTGAGACATGAATTGAAACTTATTCAAAATACAATTTTTTACAATAATTATAACATTGTCAGTTAAAAATACGGCTTTATTTGTAAATACTTGACTTTTAAATTATCGGGTTTGTTGCAAACATGGCAACCTCTATTTGAGTATTGCAAAGTTGGAATGTGTAAAATTGAATTTATTATTTCACTACTGTTTCTTGGCTTAATCATGCTTATGTCATCCATCACTGTTTACGTACAAAATATTTACTGATTACAATAAAAAAATTATGCTTAAATAAAAATTTGTTGTTAAGAATTGTATCAGTTTTTTGTGATTTGCTCAAAATAAAGATAGATCGATTTTGCCGGGTTTGCAAATAGTACCCTCTATATGTGTGGATTTAAGTATGAATATGTATTATTTTATGTTTGTTCTTTAGACACCATAAGTAATAATATAAAATCATGTAAATGAATGCCTTGACACGGTTGTGTCCAGTAAGGTGTTTATATAAAAAAACAGTTTTATGTCAAACGTGAAATATTTAATTTATTTTTTAAACATTTTTAAGGAGAGCAGTTTTAATGTTTGGTGAGCATTTTCAAGCGTGTTATCGCAATAGGCTAAAAAAAATATTTTTTCCAGACTTCCCTGATATATCATTTTATATTTAGCCATCAAAACAACGACGGCAAAACAAGATATGTTTGACATGAAATATATGTAAACCATGTTTTTTCATAAATAAGTTTATATGTGCTGTAAACTTATCTATCTATCTACTAGGAGCGAACCGTGTTTAGAAGCGATTATGCACAGCTTACCATTATATTTGACTAACCATAATAGTGGTTTATTGTAACTTTTTTTACAGAAAAACAAAAAAATAATTACCAGTTATTTTAAATCATTTCCACCGTTTGTATTTTTATCAAAATTTAAATATAAATTTTAATAAAGCGCGCCTAGCGCCTGCGGTGAGCCAAAAAACTTGCCGATTATTCCAGCTTATTTTTTCATACAAATAAGTATACTATATTTTGAATGTATTAACCCCAGTGCGGGTTTTTTTTCCTAGATTTAACTTGCAGATTACACAAATTATTTGAAGATTCTTGATTTGGAAAACAGTATATTAAAGTAATGGATAATATATCTACATAAAATAATATATCACGAAGTTACATCGTTTGAGTTGATTTCATGGATGAGAGTTGTTGTATCACACAGAACCATATAAAAATATCAATTTATAGTATATATTACTTACATTATATTATGTACCTCCTATGTAGGTACAAATATATGATATTTTTTATAGCTTACCTGTAAATAAAATCAGCATTCGCCACTGCTTTCTACCCTTTAAAAAAACAGTTCAAATTTGTAAATAAGTATTTGTATTGATATATTTGTTTTCATTTCTCAAAAAAAAAGCACCAGTTTTCACCAATTTTCAATTCGATCACTTGGTTACCCGAAAGACATTGCTTTTAGCACTAAGCTGGTCAAAAATCAAATATTTTTGGTATGTTGGTACTTTGTCTAAAAAAATAAAATACATAAAATTGTCAAAAAACTGCACTAAACACATAACTGGCACACGTTCTGTAGTATACAAATTGATGAAAAATAAATAAAGAAAAAAACTTTATTATTCATTATAAAAGTATACAATTTGATAAATACACAATAAGAAAAACAAAGGTGTATACGGCTAAATGGTGGACTGATTGCCACTAGCAATATCTCACAGCCTGACCAAAAATAAATAAAAGTACGATAATAATACAAATTAAACTTTAATGTTCAAAAACGAATAAATAAAAAGTGTAGAAAGCACAAACAGTAAAAATGTTATATTATTATAATATTGATGTTTTTCGGTGATATTTCTTGATAAAACTCCATAGTTAATCATTTTGATACAATTATAAATAAAGTTATTAATTTTATCTGTTAAAGTGTATATTTCTCACTCTGTTGTATTTCGCCATGTGTTTATTCCCACCCTTTAAATAATAAATGCTTAATCTCAATTTCGGTCAAATAACTCCCAAAAATCAACAGCTCAGAAAACTAATTGTAAATATATATTTATTGTGTATGCAGACAATTTGTAGAATTCCATATTTAATTTGGTAATGTATCCAAAATAAAACAAGTTTATTGGATTATAATTCTACTTTATTTTTTATAAAATATACAAAGGGTATATTGAGACGCGTTTCGTCTTGTTAGGACATTTTCAAATAAACTAACTTAAATATTTACAAAGTTACTTTATATACTAACAAAATTTGGTATTTTATATTAGTGGATTTCTATACAAGCCAAAATAAGTAGATTAATTAAAATTAGTAATTAAAGTTAGTTTGTTTGAAAATGTCCTAACAAGACGAAACGCGTCTCAATGTACCCTTTGTATATTTTATAAAAAATAAAGTAGAATTATAATCTAATAAACTTGTTTTATTTTGGATACATTACCAAATTAAATATTTATGTTTTCTGTCTCTTGTTAAAATACTTATTTGATCTTCTTATCTCGAAAATATGTTAGGAATCGTATTAAAGCTGTAAACCATTTACCAGTCTTGAAGATGCTTACTTAGGCAAAAGCGATCATTGGTCAAAATAATAAAAAAATAAAACTAAACCAAGAAGTTTTATTGATAACTTTATTTATAATTTTACCAAAATCTTTACATTATTAGTTATGGTGTCTGTTGCTTACATTATTTATTTTAAATATATTTAATTTATTCAGTTGCATCTTTCAAGTAGTCATTTATACTATAAAAACATTTATTTATTAGAAAAACTTTAAAGACTCTTGTAAATTTTTACTGCCATGCATACGGGCCCAGTTTTTATACACGATTGTTTCCTAAATATTTCATCTTGAGGGCCTATTTCAACGAGTTGTAAAAAACTCACTATTGGAAAATGGGACTTTAGTTGGGGTAGAGTGGAATTCGAACCACGGACCTTTGAACCGCGAGTCCTAGGCACTAGCCACGGGACCACAACCCGATTTTGGTTGTAAATATTGAATTTTTACAGTAGATTTTTAGACAAATTATAATACTCATGGCCTAAGACGGCCATTGACAGGTCATAATTCATTCATTAGACGTACCTGTAGAAATTATAATAGACTAAGTATTGAGGTAGACATTTTTAACTGCACGTTGCATTTGTACGAGAAATTTCTTCATGGGGTCGATTATTTGGGATAGTTGCTGAATGTGCATCTTGTGTGGTATAAGCTATGTACATGTGCCGCATGTAATGTATATGTTTTATGTGTGCGTTCATGTGTATGCGTGGATGGCTCGGAGTGTACATTCGGTATTTTCATTTATTTTAATTTATTACCTCTATGGAAAACGCAAATGTCAACAATTATTCTTTTCTCACTTGAAATTCTTATTTATTTTTGAAATTTTTGTCACATTTAATGTTTATATATTTTGCATAATTTATGAAAACTTAATTGGTCTTTTTATGTTAAAAAAATGTTGTTTTTAATACTTATTATGTATGACTGTATGTTTTTTGAATAATAAAAAAAAACAAGTCTTTTAAGTGCCTAGGCGTCCACATTCCCTTCTCCAAAATGTTCTCCATCTCTGTTGTAACTTGTGAATATAATATTGGTTAGCGTAAAGGAAAATAAACACGTTGTCAGCGACAGGGAACAGTAAATCTTTTAAAAGCCTCGTTTGACTTTGTAATTCCACGCGTACAAGTTCGGCTTGTGCCTATAAATTGTCAATTTAGAAGCAAGATGATGGAAACAAATGGTTTCCTGGAAACTTGGAGTGATTTATGATTCATTTTAGTTCACGAAACTTGAAATGTGATTCTATGTATGTAGATGATATTTTGATCGTCTATGCAGGAATGTAAGTTTGATAGATACAATCATTTGAATGAGCAATGTTTAGAGTATGTGTAAAATGATGATATAAGTAGGTTAAATTCTGTCGATATGCGATCCCTCAGGCAAATGTTTGGTAAAACGATGCATGATAGGTGCACAAATGTTGAGATCCGTGAAGTGTGTAAGGCTTAGACTTGCGTTATCGACAGCATCACGAAAGGGGTGCTGCGTTGGTTTAGACAGGTAGACCGAATGGACAGCGAAAAAACGGCAAAAACTGTCAACAATGCGAATGTTGAAGGATGCAGAAAACGAGGAAGACCGGAAAGACATGGCACGATCAAGTCCATCAAATACTTGAAGATGGAAATGTCAGGAGTAGGAATAATCGACGTGCGTGCATGAGAAGATGTATGTAGGGGAAGCGAGGTCTATTTGCAAAGATATAGTGATATTGCGTTCTACCTCTCTGCCTATCCCTACGCGGAAACGGCGTGATGGTTTGCTTGTTTTTGTTTCACTGAACAGTTGGTTATATTTTAATTATTTTTAAGACTTTAAGATATGTAAGATTACTTTTTTTGTATGAACATAGTCCTGACCAGCACGATCGTGAGGGAGGGTTTTCTCGGAAACTGTATTTTCCGGATTTTTTCCAATTTTTTTTTTATCTCAGTAATGTCTAACTATCGACAAAATTTATATTAAAATATTAAAATCTTTAATCTAATTTGTAAAAAAGAAGTAAGGAGCATAAATGTTTTATTAATCGATCTATTAGGGTTGCATTCGAGGAGATGCATTTGCAAAAAAATGGAAAGATGTTGTTTATTGTGTATAAAAAAAGTTTGTTTTTGAATGTTTACAAATAGTTTTTATTTTTTGTGGATCTCATTTAGATTCTTTCTTTAAATTTCTTATAGCTTCTACCCATTTTTTTATTTTTACTGGATTTTTGGAAATACTAAAATTTAATTAAATTCAATACATTTTTAAAAATCATATTCCTAAATAAGTACACTTCTCTGTTGGTGAGAAGACCGGAGCTTGACGTTTGCAAAAAAAATCCATATTTGAAAAAATATGTGTTTTATGTTTTGGAATTCAACCATAAACAAGTACCTAGGTACCTACTTAAATTCAATAAAATATTAACAATTTTTAGTTTTGGAATTTAATCACAAACAAGTACCTACTTATCAATGAAAAGTATGTTTCCAAGCTAATAGCAGGATAGCCAACGTTCGGGAAGGACAACGTCTGTTGGGTCCGCTAGTATTTATATATATTAGTTATTTAAAACATCTATTTCAAAATATCTCATCTTTTGCTTAATGTAACACATCGTTACAACACCGTTTGCAAAAGGATTTTCAGCACAGTCTTTTAAGAGTAAATATCGATTAGTATTAGCTTGAATAATGTGTGTTTCAACCCAGAGTAACTTTGGGGTGTTTTATGGGGCGGAAAGAAAGTGAAAATGCTTCGAAAGTATGACTCCTGTTTTATGAGTCATTTCGTGGTAATTTTGGGGTTAAATAACGCAAACCTACGTATTTCTACCACAAATCACAAAATTAACAACCCTTTAAATTCCACCGCCCCAAATCTCACTTCCTATAAAACATTTATGTTGAAAAAATCATAAATTTTTCCCCAGAACATAAATTACTTAATCCACGTTTGCTCTTAATGTGAAACGTATGGTAGATATTTCAACGTCGCTTCAGTGCGGTGACCATCTCTGTGCGCTCTTTAAAGTCAAATCCGCGTCTAAATAGTTTCAGATATGAACAACGAACAATCGACGCATTATCCATACGAGATGCTTCAGTATCACTCGGAAATACGTCTCCCGTTCGGGATGTTTCGTAATCATTCAGGCGCTTGTTGATTTACGTCTCTCTTAATAAAAAAATAAAAATCATAATTACACAAAACCGCCCTTGAGTAGCGCCTACTAACGTCATTTAACATAAAAATTCTCGTTTTCATTATTATTCCCGGCTACGCCATAAATGTCTTATTTATTTATTTTTACATCAACGGTTCAAAGAACCTTTTACAAAAAAATAATAACTTACAGAAATAATCACAGCAGTGCACAATAATCATGTAGTACATAGTATGAAATAATAAAATAATTGAAATTAAAAAAATAGTTAACACATAAAACAAAAAACAAAAAAGTAAAAAAGAAACATAACATTTCTAAATAAAAGATAACAATAACCATGAGAAAATGTTATGTTCTAAATATAAATATAACACAGTAACGTTGAGAATAACTAGATTATAATAATAAAAAAAAAATTACAACATTAGTACTTAAAAAAATATTAGTTTTTTGAGCACTAAAATAAAAAACTTAAATGAATTAAATTATACCTTTATTTAGTAAAATCATTATCACCAGTTGGTTGTAAGAAGTTACCATTTGGCAATAAATCCACCAATGTACAATTAAAATTATGTCTAACATGTCAAAACAAAGAAATAAAAAATCACGGATTCCAGAAAACAAAGTAAAATTAATATTATTTTTAAAAATAAATCCATTATTTTTCCAATAAATAACGAGTGAGAATTTGTTTTAATTCAGAACTTGTTGTTCCCCTAGATTGATATATGTTATAATTAAGCCGTCAATTTTCGGACATTTTGGACGTTTAGCTGATTTTTGACAGGCAAACTAGTAAATCGTGTTTTGGTGTGATCGGTGAATTTTCAGTATTATTCCAGAGCGAAATGATGGACGCCCGCTCACGCCTCGCGGCTTGATTGCGACTCTTTGACGATGATCTTCCACCGATTCACCGTATTTGGCCTCCTGCGAATTTCCCCTGTCCCCAGGGTAGAAGAGGACTATGAAAAGACGACGTTTCGCGACTACAGAGGAGGTAAACACCCGATTGATGACGGAACTGAATGCCAAGTGCGTTCCAGAAATGTTTTGAGGATTTGAAAAAATGCTAAGATAAGTGTATTTTTTCTGATGGTTAACTTTCAAGAGGGTAATATTAATATTCAGAAATTATGATGTTTTGATATTACAACAGTTTTTCGTTTAATATTTTATTAATTAAGTTCTCATTATATCCATTTTTATTAGCAATCTGTTTTATTGTTAAAAGTTCTTTTTTTAAAAAAGTATCATCTACTGGAACGTTAATTAACCTATGTATCATTGAATGGAATGCGGAATGTTTATGGGCAATTGGATGATTTGAAGAATTATGAACAATTGTGTCTGTATATGTTGGTTTACGGTATATAAAACATTATGTATTCCATTCAATAATACATACGTTAATTAACGTTCCAGTAGATGATACTAATTTAAAAAAAGAACTTTTAACAATAAAACAGATTGCTAATAAAAATGGATATAATGAGAACTTGATTGATAAAATGTTTAATAAAAAAACAAGAACGCAAACTTATAAATAAATACTTATTTAACAACAGTGATGGAGAACACTTTAGAGAAGAAAATATTGAATTCTAGGCATTTACAGGGATAACAAACGGATTTTTTTATAAAATATTAATATATTTATTTACATACATAAGGTTATTGCACATTATTTGAGACAATAAGTCCCAACTCCATGGGACTAAAAGTCCTGTGTTGAGATGGGACGAGCAATTATATGACACAGACACATGAGTATATGAACACAAATATAGGATTAGAAACATAAAAAATATTAAAATATATATATATATGGCACATCAATACGGTAAACAGTAAACTCAAGCATTTGGAAAATCATCAAGGAGTTTCCTACACAAATCCCTCCCACTAAGGAAAATCCAGTCTTTAAGTCCTTTCTTGAAAATATTTTTTGTCCCTGAGAGCTTAATACGTTCTTATAAAATATTGAACACTCTCGGTGCGATAAATGAGAGATGTCTCTGAGCAAAAGTCGTACGGGTTTTGGGTATGACATAATTCATAATTCGTAAAAGAACTGAAACCTTTGTGAATGTGGGTGAGATTCATCTGACTCGTCTGACTGAGTTATTTTACGTTGCGTTGCAAGTCATTCAAACTTTCCGTCAAATTGTTGTTCATCTTTAAAAAAGGTGTATGTCAAATTTGTTATTTTTTTAGATGACTTTTTAAAAATTTTTGCCTTTAAAAATAATAAAAAAATGCTGAGTTTTTGTTGTATTATTTAAGACAGTATTATGCCCATTTATTCCATAAATAAAACTTAATTTTATTAAAATATTCATAACTCAATTTCGACAAAAAACGAGATACGCCTTTTTGAAAGATAAATGACGAAATGTCCCATGAGCTTAATTATTTTTCATCCAAATGCTTCTTAGCTGAATGCCTCTTAGTTAAATATTTCAGTCATTTCCGGATACAAAGATATTTATACTTTTACAATATAAAAAAGCAAAAGTGGTATTCAAGTGTCATAACAAAAGAACACTCATTACATGAGATACCAAATGCATTTTGCAAAACACGACTTGTTAATTCTAAGCGAAACCGTACACAATAGAATCTGATTACGCAGAGAGAAAAAAAGACATTTTCACATCGGTTGTATGTCTCCGATTTTTCCTTTCTTCCATAAAATTAAGCCGTGTCAACCAAGAACAATTAATCATTTTGCTGTCAATAATCCGTAGATTAATAAGAAATACAATTTGCCAACAAAAAATACGTTTTTGTTAAGTTCACTGGGGTTACTTGGTAATATTGTATACACGTATTTGCGTTCGAGATAAGACAGTATTACTTAAATTTCTACATGAAAGAGATACTTTAAAATTATGTACATCTATGAACGTAAAAACGGCAAATTTTACAAGATAAAATAATAAATGGATATGACTAAATTTTTAAATGCCGGGCATGTTACTTTTAAAAAGTATTTCCTCCTGTCGCGAATAGTTCTAACCCTCAGGTGGTTAAAAATTATTTAAATAATAATTAACATATTACAACAGAGATGAAGAAAATTTTAGAGAAGGTAATATAGAAGTCTAGGCATCTACAGGGCTTATGATCTGTCAATGGCTGGTTTAACATAAGGCCTGTAGATGCCTAGACTTCTATATTACCTTCTCTTAAATGTTCTTCATCTCTGTTGTAATATGTTAATATAAACAGCTCCCCGGGGAGTTGAATCCAGTCCTTGTTTACAAAAATTTGGACAAACTCAAAATTTTGTTTTTTAAATAATAGAAAAATTACAATACAATGAATATTTTGTTTTTATCTTTAATTATTTCGTTAAAATGAATGCAGTTTTAGTTGAAGTAAAATTTGATATATTTTTTTCCATAGTAAGAAATGATAAAGGTACAAGGTTTTGACCGCTGGGAAGATATACATATTTTTGCAGGGAAATTTTACCTTTTGTTTGTACTGTATTATTTTATTTTACCGAGAACTTTAACTATGTTTGTCTGTTTTACAAGACATCAGGTTTTCGCGGTCCGTTCGCGGTTTGTCGGCAGTTTACGTCTGAACTAGCGATAGGCGTTTCGGTTATTTAAAAAAATGTAGCAATAGCAGTTACAGTTTGTGCAACCGTTTCTAAATAACGGTTTAGAGTAGCAATGACAAAAATCTAGTTCAATCAGCTGCTGGAACAGTTTCACAAAAGTTTAATCATACTTCCCAGATACACAAGCCCGAGAAAGATTTAGAAAGAAGGGTGAGTTCCGGGAACAGGGTGAACAGTGTACTGAAGTCTACTTTGGCAAACAAATGTTTATCGCAGGAGGCTAAACTAGCAGTTCACAATGGAGTTATAGTGCAAATCTAATGTATGGAAGCGAAATATGGAATTGAAAAAAATATGATGAAAGTAGGTTAAATGCTGTCGAAATGCGATCCCTCGGGTGAATGTGTGGTAAAACGATGTATGATATGTGCACAAATGTCGAGATACGTGAACTGTGTAAGGCTAAGATTTGCATTTTCGACAGAATCGAGAAAGGGGTGCTGCGTTGGTTTGGACATGTAGAGCGAATAAACTACCAAAGAACGGCTAAAAGTATCTACGATGCGAATATTGATGGATGCAGAAAACGAGGAAGGCTGAGATCGACATGGCACGATCAAGTCCATCAAATACTTGAAGATGGACATGTCAAAAGTAGGAATAATCGGCGTGCGTGCATGAGAAGATGTATGAATGGATAGGAAGCGAGGTCTGAATGCAAAAATAGAGTGATACGGTGTTCTATACTCTCTGCTTACCCCTACGGCGAAACGTCGTGATGGTTTGTTTGTTTATTTAAATCTTATTTGTTATGAGCCACGCTGCTATGTTGTTACAAACTGGTATATAAAAAAAAGACTGTCATTTTTTTGTCTGTCCCCCTCTCGGTACAGGTTTGCCCGCCTTCAAACTGTTATTTTAGGTTTTAAACGGTTTAAGCTATTTCCAAAGAACAACTGTTTTAAGATAACAGTTAATTTTTTTAATGCTATCTCTCACCACTAGTCTGAACAACGGGACGCGGTTGACGGCAGACAGAGAACTGGAGAGATTTTGTGGATACCATATGCTCTACCTTAGAAGTGACCATGGATCAAATAAATAAACAATTTTTTTAACACTTTCAAAAATTTTTATCATTTTCCGACTGCAGTCAAAAACGATTTACTACGGAGTTCATGTGGCCTCATATACTCGTACTATAATATGTGTGTACATACTTTAGTTGCACCAGCTTTAATTCGGATAGTTTCCGCATTACTGAGGATTATTTTAGCAGTGTATACTGTACAAATTGTACGATTCGACTCCACGAATTAAATACCTACCTTTAGCTAAATGTTAAAAAAGGATTTTGAGATAATCCAGCCAATTGTTTTTAATTAGATTAGATCTAAATTTGTTGAAACAAAGAGGAAAAACATTTTTGAAAAGGGAATATGGAAGTCTAGGCATATACAGGCCTTATCCACATTTCCTCAAATCTTTCTTCCGTTAACTTTTGTGGAGTTATCGAGCTGAAACCTTTATCATGGGAGTGAGATTCACCCGGCTGAACCAATTCACCTACTATGCAAGCCTGAAAATACAGTGTGTAAAGTGGCGACTGAAACGAGGCCGCCATCTTGTTGATGTAATTTTTAAAATCTTCTGTTTTACACAGACAACGCGTCAACAAACTATTTGAAATAATCAACAATACCTAGAATATGCGAGAAATATATCAATTGATTTACCAAAGCTGAATTTTTTTATGACAATGTGTGTAAATTCAAATAAAATATCATAGAACATTAAGAGAAGCAGATATTCAACTAATTTTGTTATTATAAACATATTTTTCATTTAATATATTTTACATTTGTTATATTTAACATAATATTTATTATTAAACATTTTTTTTGGTGTGTGCATGGGTGTCCTATGCTAATATACAAAGAAATTGACAACGTTTCTGTACATACTGTTTGTTTATCCAATAATATTAATAAATAAATAGAACATGACGTAAAAAATGGGATTACCAACAAATTTAAGTACAGTAAACTGCTTTTCTCTAAATTATAACGTATTTTATTCAAAACTGTTGAGTCGGATATGGTTCACCCTTATATTCTTCTTCTTCAACCTAGTTGAAGAAAAAACACCTCTTCTAACCTTCTTCATTTCTTCTTACCACCAATGTTTATCATTCATGCTTTACTAGGCTATCGAGGCAGCGTCACCGACTCATCTTTTGGGATTACCAACAAATTTAAATACAGTAAACTGATTTTCTCTAAATTATAACGTATTTTATTCAAAACTGTTGAGTCGAATATGGTTCACCCTTATATTCTTCTTCTTCAACCTAGTTTAAGAAAAAACACCTCTTCTAACCTTCTTCATTTCTTCTTACCACCAATGTTTATCATTCATGCTTTACTAGGCTATCGAGGCAGCGTCACCGACTCATCTTTTGGGATTACCAACAAATTTAAATACAGTAAACTGATTTTCTCTAAATTATAACGTATTTTATTCAAAACTGTTGAGTCGAATATGGTTCACCCTTATATTCTTCTTCTTCAACCTAGTTTAAGAAAAAACACCTCTTCTAACCTTCTTCATTTCTTCTTACCACCAATGTTTATCATTCATGCTTTACTAGGCTATCGAGGCAGCGTCACTGACTCATCTTTTGGGATTACCAACAAATTTAAATACAGTAAACTGATTTTCTCTAAATTATAACGTATTTTATTCAAAACTGTTGAGTCGAATATGGTTCACCCTTATATTTTTCTTCTTCAACCTAGTTTAAGAAAAAACACCTCTTCTAACCTTCTTCATTTCTTCTTACCACCAATGTTTATCATTCATGCTTTACTAGGCTATCGAGGCAGCGTCACCGACTCATCTTTTGGGATTACCAACAAATTTAAATACAGTAAACTGATTTTCTCTAAATTATAACGTATTTTATTCAAAACTGTTGAGTCGAATATGGTTCACCCTTATATTCTTCTTCTTCAACCTAGTTTAAGAAAAAACACCTCTTCTAACCTTTTTCATTTCTTCTTACCACCAATGTTTATCATTCATGCTTTACTAGGCTATCGAGGCAGCGTCACCGACTCATCTTTTGGGATTACCAACAAATTTAAATACAGTAAACTGATTTTCTCTAAATTATAACGTATTTTATTCAAAACTGTTGAGTCGAATATGGTTCACCCTTATATTCTTCTTCTTCAACCTAGTTTAAGAAAAAACACCTCTTCTAACCTTCTTCATTTCTTCTTACCACCAATGTTTATCATTCATGCTTTACTAGGCTATCGAGGCAGCGTCACCGACTCATCTTTTGGGATTACCAACAAATTTAAATACAGTAAACTGATTTTCTCTAAATTATAACGTATTTTATTCAAAACTGTTGAGTCGAATATGGTTCACCCTTATATTCTTCTTCTTCAACCTAGTTTAAGAAAAAACACCTCTTCTAACCTTCTTCATTTCTTCTTACCACCAATGTTTATCATTCATGCTTTACTAGGCTATCGAGGCAGCGTCACCGACTCATCTTTTGGGATTACCAACAAATTTAAATACAGTAAACTGATTTTCTCTAAATTATAACGTATTTTATTCAAAACTGTTGAGTCGAATATGGTTCACCCTTATATTCTTCTTCTTCAACCTAGTTTAAGAAAAAACACCTCTTCTAACCTTCTTCATTTCTTCTTACCACCAATGTTTATCATTCATGCTTTACTAGGCTATCGAGGCAGCGTCACCGACTCATCTTTTGGGATTACCAACAAATTTAAATACAGTAAACTGATTTTCTCTAAATTATAACGTATTTTATTCAAAACTGTTGAGTCGAATATGGTTCACCCTTATATTCTTCTTCTTCAACCTAGTTTAAGAAAAAACACCTCTTCTAACCTTCTTCATTTCTTCTTACCACCAATGTTTATCATTCATGCTTTACTAGGCTATCGAGGCAGCGTCACCGACTCATCTTTTGGGATTACCAACAAATTTAAATACAGTAAACTGATTTTCTCTAAATTATAACGTATTTTATTCAAAACTGTTGAGTCGAATATGGTTCACCCTTATATTCTTCTTCTTCAACCTAGTTTAAGAAAAAACACCTCTTCTAACCTTCTTCATTTCTTCTTACCACCAATGTTTATCATTCATGCTTTACTAGGCTATCGAGGCAGCGTCACCGACTCATCTTTTGGGATTACCAACAAATTTAAATACAGTAAACTGATTTTCTCTAAATTATAACGTATTTTATTCAAAACTGTTGAGTCGAATATGGTTCACCCTTATATTCTTCTTCTTCAACCTAGTTTAAGAAAAAACACCTCTTCTAACCTTCTTCATTTCTTCTTACCACCAATGTTTATCATTCATGCTTTACTAGGCTATCGAGGCAGCGTCACCGACTCATCTTTTGGGATTACCAACAAATTTAAATACAGTAAACTGATTTTCTCTAAATTATAACGTATTTTATTCAAAACTGTTGAGTCGAATATGGTTCACCCTTATATTCTTCTTCTTCAACCTAGTTTAAGAAAAAACACCTCTTCTAACCTTCTTCATTTCTTCTTACCACCAATGTTTATCATTCATGCTTTACTAGGCTATCGAGGCAGCGTCACCGACTCATCTTTTGGGATTACCAACAAATTTAAATACAGTAAACTGATTTTCTCTAAATTATAACGTATTTTATTCAAAACTGTTGAGTCGAATATGGTTCACCCTTATATTCTTCTTCTTCAACCTAGTTTAAGAAAAAACACCTCTTCTAACCTTCTTCATTTCTTCTTACCACCAATGTTTATCATTCATGCTTTACTAGGCTATCGAGGCAGCGTCACCGACTCATCTTTTGGGATTACCAACAAATTTAAATACAGTAAACTGATTTTCTCTAAATTATAACGTATTTTATTCAAAACTGTTGAGTCGAATATGGTTCACCCTTATATTCTTCTTCTTCAACCTAGTTTAAGAAAAAACACCTCTTCTAACCTTCTTCATTTCTTCTTACCACCAATGTTTATCATTCATGCTTTACTAGGCTATCGAGGCAGCGTCACCGACTCATCTTTTGGGATTACCAACAAATTTAAATACAGTAAACTGATTTTCTCTAAATTATAACGTATTTTATTCAAAACTGTTGAGTCGAATATGGTTCACCCTTATATTCTTCTTCTTCAACCTAGTTTAAGAAAAAACACCTCTTCTAACCTTCTTCATTTCTTCTTACCACCAATGTTTATCATTCATGCTTTACTAGGCTATCGAGGCAGCGTCACCGACTCATCTTTTGGGATTACCAACAAATTTAAATACAGTAAACTGATTTTCTCTAAATTATAACGTATTTTATTCAAAACTGTTGAGTCGAATATGGTTCACCCTTATATTCTTCTTCTTCAACCTAGTTTAAGAAAAAACACCTCTTCTAACCTTCTTCATTTCTTCTTACCACCAATGTTTATCATTCATGCTTTACTAGGCTATCGAGGCAGCGTCACCGACTCATCTTTTGGGATTACCAACAAATTTAAATACAGTAAACTGATTTTCTCTAAATTATAACGTATTTTATTCAAAACTGTTGAGTCGAATATGGTTCACCCTTATATTCTTCTTCTTCAACCTAGTTTAAGAAAAAACACCTCTTCTAAACTTCTCCATTTCTTCTTACCACCCATGTTTATCATTCATGCTTTACTAGGCTATCGAGGCAGCGTCATCGACTCATCTTTTGTAGTCTTCCAACACTTTTGTTAGTCCATAGTCTCCACTTTATTATTCTGGGTCATTCATTTTGTCGTCCTTTTGCCTCGCCCAAGTATCCTGCCCACTGCCACTTTAATTTTGCTGCATGATCCATAATATGTACGACTCCAGTTCGGTGGCTTATTTGTTCATTTCTTATTATGTCTCTTAGACATACACCAATCATCTGTCTCTCCGTGGATCGTTTCATTTATTTCAGTTTCTGGCTACTTTTCTGTGTCAGAAATGATTTTTGGTCTGTATGTCGTCACTGGCAATCAACAAGATTCATAGAATTGTCTTTTTAAGCATACTAGGACTTGTTTTTTTTTTAAACCCGTGTATTGCGTTTTATGAAATTAACAGTGGACTTATTTAATTGGGTAGAGTATTGTTAACACATTTCTTCTGGTTGTTGTGTAATAGCTGTAAAACTCTATTATAAAATAAAACAAATAAATTCATTAATAATGTAACGAAACGCAAATGAATTAAAACAAAAAGTCATACCCACGAAACATCTAATAAACATGCACTCGCGTTTAATTATAACTGCAAAATGTTTGCCTTTATTTCGCTTTTGTAGTTCCAGTACTTAGAAAGTTGGAGGAGCTAATATTGCAGAAACGAATGGAAAACAAGCGCAAATGAAACTATCAGAACGGCAATGAAGCCCTTTGTCCCGCCGTTACAAAGTTACCCCGCTTTCCTGTTTGCAAATTGGGGTAGCTTCCACTAGAACCCTCTGTTTGGTAAGTCATTGAAGAAATATCTTAGTTACGAATGCGGCAATAGTGCACACAATATTGCAGTCAGGGCAACCCTTAAAATGCAAATATAAGTTTTTAATTTTACAAATAAAAGACGAGTGATACCTAAATCCATAAATTTGGAGTAACAGTGCCCGATTTCAACGCTTTTGCGACATCTTCAAGACTGGTATCTTCATTATAAAATTCAAAACACTGACGCAAAACAGTAAGGATAGAGAATTCAAAATTGTAAAAAAAACTAAATTAATTTTGTCTGGATGACCTTTTAAAAACGTGTTTCAGGGAAAATACAAGAGTTAATATAATGATATTTTGATGGGTAGAAATATTCTGATTTTGGAAACAGAAAAAGAAATATTTTTTTCAGAAGTCTAGGCATTTGCGGGGCTTATGACCTATCATCGGCTGGTTTAAGTGGCCACTTTACACAATGTGGAACATACACTATTCTACCTATGTTCAAACATCCACATTTCCTCAACTCTTCTGTCTGTTGACTTTTGTGAAGTAAAAAAGCTAAAACCTTTATCAAATGAGTGAGATTAATTCTAAATTAAATTTAATAGGGTGTTTTAACAATAGAATATTTCATAGTCACTTGACTGGTACCTGAAGCGTAAGACTCTTACCTTCATGTAATAAAAATGATTAAGATGCGTTTCGATTGGTGTATCAATACAGTGCCCTATGCACCATTAGGTCTTGAAAGGGAATGGATAATTGATGATGAGATTAATCCGGCTGAACCAATTCACCTACTGCAACACCTAAAAAAAAAATCCATTTTTTATACTTCTTTCTTTACCAGCTTGTTAATTCAACGATGTTTTGAGTATGTCCAGATGTTGGCAGACTGGCTGGATTTCTACCCAGGAAATTATTAAGATCTACATTTGTTACAACAGAGAGGGATTTTTTTTTGAGAAGGCAATATGGAAGTCTAGGCATTTACTATGTTGCAACAAATGTTGGTCGAAATAACTCCCTAGGGAGAAATGCCAGCCAGTCTACAATCATTTGTACATACTTAAAATATTCTTGAATTTAAATATTGTTAAATTTATGGTATCGATACTGTCTTCATTATTACTTTTGCGTATAATTTGTAAATAAGTATTTAAATTATAACTATGTGAAACGTGTTCATTATCTGTTCGCTAAATTATTAAATTAATTTATCTATTTAATAATCAACTGGAAAAAATCTCAGAGATACGAGATGTTTGTATTTGATAAAAAACTTGAATTCAAAAGCCACATCAACCACATTACTTCAATAAGCATGAAAACATTGGTTTTGTTCTTGGAACCATAAAGGATTTTAAATCAGTTAAAATAATGAAACTCTTGTATATATCCTTGGTTAGAAACCAATTAGAGTACAACTCTACTTACTTTATGGTCCCCTTTTTACAAAATTCAAATAAGTGATGTTAAAAGAGTCCAACGAAAATTTTTAAAGTTCATCAATTTCAAACTGCATATTCCTATGGAAGACATCAACTACATGTCTTTGTTTAACTTTTTGAATTTACCTACTCTGGAGGATCGCAGGAAAATATCTGACCTAATATTTTTATGAAAAATCATTAATTCTAAATTCGATTGTTGCGAACTCCTGGATTTAATAAACATTAATATACCAATACGTAAAACTAAACAAAACAGTCTATATTATTGCCACCCTTCTCAAAACAACTATCTTTTTCACTCACCAATACCGCGTACCTATACACAGACTAGGAAACGAATGTACCTCTCATATCGACGTTTTTAACTCATGTCTCCGTGATTTCAAATCATCTCTTCATAAATATTTTATGATGTTATATAGTAACGATTAACAAATTATTTGTAAAAGCTACTTAATCTAATGATCAGGTGTTTATTCGTTTTATATTTTTTATAAATCTTTTGTTTACTGACATACATACATGTATGCATATATATTAAAAGTACAATGTTAAGTGTCCTGGGCACGGGTAACTCCAGTGAGGTGACATTATTTTTATTATAGTTTGTAAGAGACTAAATATGAAATAATAAAAAAAAAATATAAAAAAAATTAAATAAATAGCACGAAAAATTCTAAAATAGAAAACGCGTGTCCTTATTTACGAAAAACGTTTGTTCAACCAGCTAATAGCAGGCAAGCCATTGTTCGGGCAGGACAACGCCTGTCGCGTCCGCTAGTATATTATATAAATGTAATATGATTATTTTGTTGAAATATTTTATTTTTATTTAGAAAATTAATTATTACATTGAATTATATAATTTAAAAAATCAAGATACATGATTTTAATTTTGCTCAACCATGTGTGATTGAATAACTTATCAGAATTGTATTTTTCAATTAATATGATTGTTTATTATGTATTTTAAATATTGATGTATGTCATAATATCTATAATTTTATCTTTGTACTGATTTTAATATATAATAATCCCGATCAAAAACGGAATTTTCTAGCATGTTGGGACAAGAAAATTAATAACTGGGCAATAACAGAATTTTGCATAGTGTGTATAATAAGTAAATGAAATCATCTCTGGTATGGTAGGCAAACGCTCTGACCATTAGACCAAGAGAAGAACTTACAAACATATTAATTAAAAATTAATGTACAATACCGGTACACTTGTACAAAATAATAAGTAAATGATTTGGTTAATTAATACTAAACGAATCCAGCTTAATTCGAACAGGATGTTAAATACGGCTCGAGCAAGGCTCAAGCCTTTTAAAGTCAAACAAAGGGAAATATTAGAAGCCTCGTTTCCCATGGTGGAAATAGGGGTGGAAAGACCGCTCCATTCCATGGGGTAGTTATACCAACCATGGGACTTACTGTAATTGTTAAGGGACTCCTTTGTGTTGAAAACTTTTAAATGGAATGGCTTAGCGAATCCAAGGAAGAACATTTACAAATAAAACTCATAGAAAAAAGATTTTTTTTCAATTTGGCAGTTCAATTATTATGAGATTTGTCTAGTATATTATTTTGTGGTATCATTAATAATTCGGTTAGTCAAATCATTTTTTAAGAACGATAAGGTAATTTCAAAGATAAAATTAATTACCAAGGTAAAGTCGATGTCAGCCCTTTTTTTAAGCTATGATTTCCTGAGAATAAGATGCCCGTCTTAACAATACCCCGAGATGTAAACGTGAAGAAAGCGGTGTCGTTGTCTTGCGGCCGTGACAACTCATCTGTCAAAAATTGCGCTGTTATAAACACCCACGATCTGTCATATTTTTAAGAAGTCATAATGTAGAAATCAATTACTTTGAAATAATATCATCATAAAAAATATGCCTTATGGACCATTAGGTGCGGAAAGAGAATAATGATCAATAAATATTATTCAAAAAGTAAAGTTTATATTTGAAGCACTAATTTTGTGGTTATTCATCATAATAAAATAAATAAAACAACTTTGTTTTTAACCACTAATTTTTATTTTTTACCGACTGGTTTCAAAGCAAACAAGCTTCTTTGTCGAGGTTTACGTAACTAATGAATTGATTCCTTTTTATTTTATTTCTATCATGTTCACTAAATACTACACGTGGACCCAATAAATCAAGTGGTTTTTTCTTACACTGGTGGTAATCTGATATCATTATTTTCGAAGTAAGACAGGAGAGGACTAAAATAAATATTGTTTATTTGGTTATTAATTATTGTTTTCTTATTATGAATCGCTTTTTTAATTTCTAAGATTTCTAAGTTGTCTAATTTTAATATTTTATTTTCAACATGAAGTACTTTTAATCCAGTGTCTTTATTGAAGTTATGATTATTTTCTATCAGATGATGATGATGCGAATTCAGAAAAAATATTATTATTTAAGCATCTTAAGTGTTCTTTTACTCTAATATTAAAGTTTCTTTTAGTTTTTCCAATGTATATTGAATCGCAATCATGACAATTTAATTGGTATATTCCAGATTTATTATATTTATGGACTTTATTTTTGTGATTTTATAACAATGTTCCTATATTATTATATTATTCAATTGAGTAATGAGCAGTTTTAAAATGATTGATCCCTAAAATAATCTTCTATCTAATTAATGCCATATTTTGGTTATTTAAATGACATTTTAAATAAAATAAAACTTAGGTACTTAATCACAATTAATTAATTTTCTTGTCACGTTTTATACCCCCGGGTATTTTACTTATCGTGATGTCATCAAAAGAAAAGCAGAAACTTTAGATAGTAAAGTTAATGGTGACAAATGGGAAAACCCTTTATTTTATCTTTCTGTAAATAAAGGTTTAATGGGAGCGAGACATGGACGCTAGATTGAAAAGATCTCATTCATATAAAAAAGCTGGAAATCAAACAAATGTATTTATTATATATGAACTAGAGAGTACCCGACAAGCGTTGCGACCACTCAAAGAAATAAAGTGTTTGTGCTTAAATTCTGATTATTGAAGTGCTTTTGGATCATTTTGGTGCCCGCAATCGGTACAGAGTTCTTTTAATCTCGAAAAAATATATTACTCCTTCGGAATTTTTTTATTGCTAAACTTCAAAACTAATAACTAGCTCGCAAAGTTTTGTTATTTAATTTTATTTTATTAATTTTTCACGCCCATAAGGCTTTTACATACATGGAAGTTATATAACACATGAGTATATAAACAACATAAAATTTTAAAAATACAATATAAATCAATAAAAGATAAAACAGTGCTTAGAAGTAAAGTCGGTATAAAAAAGAAGATGAATATAAACAACATAAATTTTTAAAAATACGATATAAAAAAATTAAAGATAGGATCAGTGTTAAGAAGTATAGTTGGTATAAAAATCAAAATAAAAAGATGAGTGTATAAACAACATAAATTTTATAAAATACAATCAAGAAATAAAATATAGAACTGTGTTTAGAAGTTTAGTTGGTTTTAAAAAAATTAAATAATAATTATAAAAAATAAGCTAAAAAAATGCAGTTAAAAGTTTAAAGCAACTAGGTACATAATGTTATAAAATACAATAAAAACAGAATACGAAGTTCTATTTGATATGGAACATATACATTTGTATTTAAAATTTACAAGACTCACGTTAAAGACATCAATGTAATTGACCTAATAAAGTTCAGCCGAAATCAAGTGAGGGTTATCACTAGAGCCCGCCCAGGGCACTGCAGACTGAACAAACACCTTTCTAGAATAAACCTTTCCGAAACATCTAGATGTAGGTTCTGCAGAGCAGATGAGGAAACACCTAAACACATTAAATGTAAATGTGATACTTCATATCATAAAAGGAGCCTTATTCTCCAGGGACCACTTGTTAAACCTGAGGATGTAGGGCGCTCAGCCCTTCCTAACCTCACCTAACCTAGCCTAACCCAACCCAACCTAACCTAACCAAACCTCCTCTAAGAGCTCGCCCCCTACCTAATAGCCGGATTCTTTACGGATCTGGGCTTGGAGAGGGAGATTTAGTCAAATGTTTTTTAGTCAAACTCTCACCTTCCAAACAGTAACCAGGCTCTTTATACACCTGGGCATGGAGGACGAGAACTATTCACGAGGACCCGTCATAATAAATTTTCACATGTTGTAGTGACGTCAGAAGCTTGCATAGCACCGACCCCCCTAAGGCAAGCTTTTGCGAGTACCTTTTTTTCAGCTCCTTTGCATGGTGCTGACCAGGTGTTTTTTAGAGCACGACGCTCTGCTTCCTGTCCCATGGCCGAAGCTCGTTATGAAGAGCACATTTGAGCAACTCACAGTAGAGCTCAGGGCCTTTTGGGGCTGTCTCAGCTCCCAGCCTTGCCAATTCATCAGCTGCCTCGTTAGCGTCAATGTTTGAGTGTCCAGGTCCCCTAATTAATGTCACACTGTTACACTCACCGACACAATTAAGCGCCCGTTGGCATTTCAAAGTTAATTTAGAATTGATCTCGACAGAGTTTAGTGCTTTTAGAGCAGCCTGGCTGTCTGAGACACTGAGAGAATATAAATTATTTTGTTTTTGTATTGTTTAGGGCATATAGAGAGGCATGATAATGAAGTTAGTCGCAAGCTTTAAAGCAGTTTACACCACTAAAAAAAAGCAAAATTTCTTGCCAATTTCACTTCTAGAAACAATTAATAGCAACTTACGAACCTGAAAAGCTCTAAATTTCTTCAGTTATACACCTGATTTTGCAGTGATTAGTCGTTTTCTTGGAGTGTCCGTATTTTATTTGAGCTAAATGTATACGAGACCTAAACTTTCGTTAGAAAAAAAACAGTTTTTTGTCTCGAATAGAAAAACTCTCAATTTTTTTTAAAAATATTAAAATTGGTGTTTCATTGATGTAAAGTATACATATGCATATAAGTATAAAAATGGAAAATATCTTAGAATTGAAAGGATTTTTTAAAAATATCTAAGTTCTATTTTTTACGGGTTCGGGGTATTTATGTTGCCGGGGGTGTATATAAAGTGATTATAAACAATAATTCAGTTGTGTATTTCAGGATTTAGATTTAAAAAGATATTATACAATACTTTGAAGAGAGATGCTAAGGTAAAAAGCATGAATCATTACGAAACTACAGAAAGTTTCCAGTTACGAGTACAGTAGCACGCATGAAAAATGTAATGAATTATCGCGAATGTTTACTACCGGGAATTAACACACGTATGATTTTGAACAAAAGCTTATGTTAATTAGTTATGTTGATTAAGGTTTGACACGCAATTCATACGTACTTTCGTCACAGGAAAAATATGTTTCTGAATTAAATACAAAATACACGAGATAATACGGCCACAAGAGCGTTTGGAATACCAGCTCAGGTTTCGATTCCTGACAAGGACGACGTGAAATATTGTTTTTTAAACTACAATATTTCTTTGTTCCTGTACTGGCACCTGAAGCGAACGACTGATCATCTTACTTTCATGTAACAGATGATTAAACTACGCTGATTTCGTTTTACCTTATGCACCACTGGGCGCGGAAAGGAGGACAATTATGAACTTAAATCGGGTTGTGGTCCCGTGGCTAGTGTCTCGGACTCACGGACCAAAGGTCCATCGTTCGAATCCCACTTTACCCCAACTTGATTCGATTTTCTAATAGTGAGTTATTTACAACTCGTTGAGAATGGCCCTCAAAATTAAATATTTAGGTAAATCATAAGAACGCAAATATTTCTTTTTAAGAAAAAAAAAAGTTTAATTAGGCATCTTCTGTGTTGTGTTAATAGCAGTAAATAGCAATCTGAACGTTATTGACGCGATTAGGTATCAGTTTTCTTCATCAAGTCGATTTAATGGGCGGACGGTTAGTAAACCTATTATGCAGTCCAAAAATGTTTAAAAAAATAAATAAAACGTGTAGTTGGAGATGTGTAGTGCCACTGAGTTAAATATTTATGCAATATAATTATTTGTTGAAACATAATTAGACACAGCGATTTCAAACTTGAGATTAATGATACCGCAATATAATAGGACCTCGAATTCAAACAAAACTATTTAAAAATTTGTATATTTTTAATTAAATTTCCGTCAGTTGCAAACATAGTGTAGACAGATGAACAGCGCGCTTTTGTCATAGATGCGTCTGCCAAAACAAATCTTCTTCAGTCTTTTTCTTTCCACTGCTGGATAAAAGCCTCTTCTAAACGTCTCCATTCATAGATTTAAAAAAAAGAGATAATGATTGCTGCCCTCGCGATGGACTCAGCTCTCAGGACGTCCTCCATATATTACACGATTGTCCTGTGTTCAACGCCGAGAGGTTAAACTGCAAACAACTGTGCGCACAACACAGCCGAATTTTCGAAAACCCAGAAGAAGTAATCAAAAATGAAGCCACTGCCGAAAAATACATTGACTTTCTAAAGGCCATAGTTACGAAAATGAAAATAATTAATGAAGGAACTGACTCAGACCCGTGAAAAATAAATATTGTGCAAAATATATATACCAGAAAAAAAAACTTTGTATGCATGAGCAAAGCAATGAATAACGGAAACAAGAAGAAAAAAAAACCTCTCCATTCCTTACTTTCACCCGCTTTCATCATCCATGTTTTACCGGCAAAAGAGGCGATGTCATCGACCCATCTTTTCTGTGGCCTTTTAACACTTGTTTTGTTTGCCCATGGTCTTGACTCTATTATTCTGGGTGTCCACCTGCCATCATTTCCTATCATCATCCTACCCACTGCCATTTCAATTTCGCTGCACGATCCATGATATCCACGACTCCGGTTTGGCGCCTTAAACGGGTCTATAGCTAAGTAATTGCCCATAGCGCGTTATGTACTCGATACGAAAAACTTTTGGAAAACAAGATTTGTTGTCAGAAAAAGAAGTGTAAGACCTCGAACGGCCCGAACACCCGAGAACTGGACGCAGTTAGGATTTCTATTTTGCAGTCGCCTAAACGCTCTGCTCGCAAACATGCTGCCGCCCTTCGACTTTTCATAATTAATTTATTTATAAATGTATACATTTCAAGTGGTTTATACTAACGTACACGACATACAGAAGCCTAAGTATAATTTATATATAGGATTCACAAACTTATACTAAATTTTATTTAATTACTTTTCAACTATGCTACACAATTTGTACAAATTGATTTTGGCGATAATATTGTCTGCAATAACTTTGTGTATCATTTTAAATTAAATTTGGAGAAATAAAACTTATACTTGGTTTTTTGATACACTCACTTTATTTTTACCAACTAGTTTCGGTACCCAACTGTTACCTTCTTCAGGGTATTTTTATAACTAAACATACATAAAAGAAATAGTGAACAAATTAGTGGGTGTCGATATATTAAGACACACTAATCTGTATTTCACTGTCAGTTTTTTGTACATTTTTGCGTTGCTGGCCGTACTCCAGACTCCGAGTATTAAATTTCATAATTGTCTTAATATATTGGCACCCACTAATTTGTTCACTGTTTCTTTTATATATGTTTAGTTATAAAAATACCCTGAAGAAGGTAACAGTTGGTTACCGAAACTAGTTGGTAAAAATAAAGTGAGTGTATCAAAAAACAAAGTATAAGTTTTATTTCTCCAAATTTAAATAAAATCACCTCTGAGAGATCAAATTTTATCACAAATTGTTGTTTATCTCTTGATAGAGCAAATGAAAATGAAAAATTCCAAAGCCTTGAATCTGCCCTCTGTTTTTTTAGTTAACTTACCGGCTGCATTGAGAAATTTCCCAACGATAATTTTCTAGGCCATTTTACTTTAAACTTTAAGATGATAGCATTTGGCATAAGTGACTTCTCCCCAGCAATAAAATAGGCGAGATTTTCTTAAATGAAATAAAAGAATTATGCTACCGCAATGGTTCCAGAAACTTCTGAAAGTTTGGCGAAACGGCCAAGAAATAAATATTTCAGTTGTGGATGGGTGTTGCAAAGGACATAAGTTATATTACAATAAAACGAATGCCCCTAATTTTTATATAGAATGACGTTTTGAAGCGTACTTTTACACTTGGAAAGAAACACCAAAATATTTTTTCAAAATATTAAATGAGGAAAATATGTATATTTTTTTATTTAAATGAATTATCTATGTCTGTAAATACATAATAGAAATAAAAACTCTTTGCAAAACTAAATGATGAAATTCTAATGAACGTTTTCAACTATAATCTTTAAGAATAAAAACTTTAAAAAAATTGTAATAAACACGGACATAGTACAAAAAATCAGAACAATATTACATACAACATATAAATCTAATACACATATAATATATAAATCTTGTATAATTTTTAGTTTTTTTTTTATTTTATAAATCTTGGGTATAAGGAAATTCATGTTTTAAAAATATATATATTAAGCCATAAATGTTTGTAAAAAGTAGATTTGCCGTTTATGTTTATAAAATAAAAATAAAAACATTCCATAACGAGACAAGGACAATCAAGACTAATAAATCAGGGACTGAAATTATACAATAAACTACCAGCAAAACTAAACAAAAGACCCAGACAAACATTTCAAAAGGTGTAAACAATATTATCATCAATAACTGAGTGTGAATAAAAAAATATATAATAATAATAAAAATACGTATATATGTAGTTTTATTCCACTTTTATTTATAAATTTTTACCAATGACGGGGTTTTGTCGTGACTGACATCGTCTGACTAGTCTGACATAGTTTGAAGTGGTTCCTTTTTTTATTTAAAACATTTTAATTCATTTTTTCATGCATTTTCGTGAAATTTAATCGTGAAAAATACTATTATTTTTACCGCGCGCAAGAAAACCTCTCTTACATCCGATTTCCCGTAGCACTGAGCATTTTCATAACTGAAAATCATAAAAAAATACTAGTACGTAGTGCAAATATTTGCGTTCTTATAATTTACCCAAATATTTAAATTTAGAGGACCGTTTTCAAAGAGTTGTCAGAAAAAAAATGAGATCAATAAATAATAATCATAATATCTTTATTTGGCATTAAAAAAAACACATTTTTACATGTATTGTACATAATGATATAATAAACAACGTATACATTAAAAAAATTAGATAAAATATTTATCTCTTATCCCTACAGTACAATTCAGAGTGCTATGTGTATTTTTCAATTTTTATTTTTATAACATCTATCTATGTAGGTAATCCCGAAGATACAAAGATAGATGCAAGTTTTATATGTATGGTATAATATCGGTAGGGTATCTCACTCGTAACACCTCTGCAAGACGCAAAAACAAGGGGATCATATTTATCATCTACAATATAATAGAATAGGGAAATATCACATACTACGAATATCGATAAAAATATATGAAATAGATTTAGAATAATTAATTGCATTTTCAAAATAAACATGGATGTTGAGGAATTTATTTTTATTTTTAAATACGTCTTTAGAAAAACGCGAAATGTTTGGCCTTGATAATTGTGATGTCAAGATTCAAGACAATGCTCTTAACAAATTTCAATAGTCAGGAACAAACAAACATTAATCGTGAAGTATTAGGGGCGTGGCCAATGGGATGACCGTTTTTGTAGGAATTCATAATTACAAGTTTAGAAATATTTTTTATTCTAGATACTAATAAGTAAAGAATTTATTTTTTTTACTGGACAGTAATTTATAGACTTTTATTACGTAAAAAATGTAAATAAAAAAAAGTGATATTCCCCTATTATAAGGTATTCACTGTGACCTATGGTCATTCTTATGATAAAAACATAAATACAAATCCGTGCACGTTAGCGTTAGCTTTTAACAGCATGTGTCCTATCAGCACGTTGTATTTGTATTACGGGGAAGGAGAATCGTGGTGGAAAGACAGGTACGTCTCAAAACTGGTAAATATAGAAAAGTCGATAAGTAGTTAGATACAATTATTTGCTTTTATTTAATTTATTTTTATTTTGGCCCTAGGCTCCTATGCAATATCTGTTATAAAGTTTAAGAATGATCACCTAAGTTCTTGAATCCTGGTAAAATCTACTGCAGGTAAAGTCAATGGGGATTCACTTTTCTTTATTTAAATAATGTTCCTCACATCACGTAGTTTATACTGCAGAAATTGAAATAAAAATATATAAAATTTCTCGTTTCAATTCTGTCCCAAAGCGCAAAGTTACAAGGTAATTTAAATTTTTAATCGTTTTGAAGTGGCAGTTTTTTAAGACTGAATCGCATTAAAAATACGAAAGATAAATATTTGAACGGAGTAAAGTTGAACGTGGAGTAAAGTTTCGGCGACACATATTGGTTGAATTTAATCATATGATGTCTGAGATGATGCAATGAAAGCATGTATTGACAGGTCGTTAGAGTATACCAGTGGCGGAGATAAATAATGTTCATTAATTTTACCTACATATACGTACATAATATATAAGCTGTATTAATATTAATGGCTATTTTTCTCTGTGGTTCTGTGAAAATCTACTCAAACGCCAATAATTATAACTTCCCCATAAACATAGCTCTTGGACTTGTCCCTGTCTCGAGCTGTGCTTGCGGAGATAACCATCAATCGGCCGAACACATCCTGTGGTACTGTGTGCCATTGGATGATGCCAGAGATGAGATGCTGAATGGTCTGACAGGGGTCATGCGACCAGCGTGAAATGTGGATCTGATGGCCAACAGTACGCGTTTTGCACTCTTCCGTCAGTTTGCCCGGACTTGGGTATCGCGTTGGGAGCTCCTCAGATGCTCGGACGCCTAGGTGGGTAAAATATGGTGGGACAGGCAACTGTTCCTGTGGGATGCTCATTCAGTTGAAACTGTGCTTCCTTCCAAGCGGAACGCACACGTTCTTTTGTTTTGTCCTCCCCTTACGGAGGTGATATTCGTATCTTGTGCTAGGAAATTTGAAACAATCAAATAAAAAAAAGCTATTTCTTGTTTTCTTGTGTCCTCAGCTATTCTTTAATGTAAAAAAAGTAGAATATTTTTTTGGCAACATTTTTGCGGTATGCTCGTGTTTTTTTTTTTTGACAATATTTTTTTAAATCCTTTTTTTCGTGACATACCGTGAGATTGAAGCATGCTTGAGCATTAGTTTTATTTTCATACATTTAATATTGCATGAACATTTGAACGTCAAAAAGATTTGTTCGCGTTGGATACCGCATAATTTGAATAAAACTCCCGTTGATCCCCTTTTCTCTTATATCACTTCATATTACATACATTAATATTATTATTTTTAATCAAATTTCTCTTCTGAAATTTGTATTACTGCTAAAAACGCTTTAATGAAATTTAATCTACTACTCTTAGTTTAAAATCTTCTCCTTATATTGCTTTTTTAAATTTTAAAGATTACTTGCTATACCTGTTATTCTTTCTTTTTTCTTTGCTGCATTGACATGTTTTTATACTTTAAAACTATTTTAATTACTTATATTGTAAATGTACGAGTATATAAAATCAATATATAGCTGCTCGTACTATAATGTGTCATTAATTTTGAAGATGTTTTTAAATTGACTTAAATTTATTATTTTTTAAATTTATATTTATATTATAAAGTCATATATTATAAGGTCTTATAGCCAGAATCACAGACTCTAAATGAACCAAAAAAGTCCTGGAATGGCGACCCAGAGCGGGTAGAAGAAGTGTCGGCAGGCCTCAGACAAGGTGGTCTGATGACATAAGACGAGTTGCAGGAAGTGGTTGGATGCGGTTGGCTCAGGACAGAGAAATATGGAGACTAAAGGGGGAGGCCTATGTTCAACATTGGACAAGAGACGGCTGATGATGATGATGATTATGATTATAAAGTAATGCCTAGTAGGAGAAGACCCGTGCTAAGGCAGCCTAATATATCTGTTTATTTATATATCTCCATACACATACACACATACAAACACACATATACACAGACCCACATACACATGTACACACATACACATTATACACCCTTACATACACATACATTTATAAATTATACATTACGATTGAAATGTGAACACTGAGAACTGGCCGATTCCTTTTAAAATGAATAACGCCAAAAACGGATACATTGAACGCCACATGTCATATCAAAGAAAAATACTCCTTCGGAAATAATGTTCGAAACACTATTTTCCAAATAGAGAATCATCAAGTAATATTTGATATCTGTGAGCCGGGGTTTAAGTACTTAAAAACCGCGACTGGGTTAAAGATAATTTTTTTTTTAAATTTATTTTTTGTTCATAAATTTCATAAAAAGTACATGTTTTTTGTAAAATTCTAAACATATCTACTTTTACACATCTAGTAAATGTTATCACTGTAACTCTCAAAAAAAAAGACCAACTCTTGTGCTTGGAGAGTGACTTACACTGTTTTAGTTGTTTATTTATAAGAGTTTATATAATATTAAATACGAGTACATGAAAAGAAAAATAAAAACATAGGATATTTAATGAAAAAACATAAAACAATGATACATTCATACTTATAAAAATTTTATTTTGTTTTTACACGAGTTCAAAAAATTTCTTGAGATTAACTTTAAATTTATTTTTTTATATATTATTTTTAATAGTTTTTAGTTCATTAGGAAAATTATTATAATTTTTTACACCTTTGAAGACAAAGCTATTTTGACCATGACTTGTATGGAATTTAGGAATTTTAATATTATGTTGGTATCTGAGTGACTTATTAATTTCAAATTCTTTTATTTTTTATATATTTGTATAATAGAATTTATTTTATAAAGAGTGTCTACTGTATGAACCTTAAATATTGAATAAAGACTTTCCGTATTGAATGTTGAGGGTTTCTTTAAAATTACTTTACTAATTAATCTTTGTAAAAAAATGTTTTTTTTTGTATGGAAAAATAAGCTGAGGTAATCGGCTAGTTTTATCGTTCACTGAAAAGGTGGTGATTTATAATAAATAACAATTATTTTAATTATTTTCCCATAAACACTGTTACTATAAAACATTATTGTCGAAAGTCAAATATAATGGTAAGCTGTGCATAATCGCTTATTTGGACAATTCGCCCCTGGAGCATACCGAGGTAGGTAAAGATAGTAAACATGTTAAGTTACCCGTCTCGGTATGTACCGATGAAGATAGCTTTTGTAATTGCGTCCTAGGTCTGGCACCTGAAGAGTAGGTAAAATCACATTACCTTCAATATAACGAAAATGATCCAGATTCAACAGTGCAGTAAGTGTCCTATGCGCCACTGATGACGTTATGATTCCCATTAAATTTAAATGATTTTTTAAATATCTTAATTACAAACCTACATTGAAACAAACGTTTCAGACGCGGGTTTTGAATATTCATAAATTCAAAAATGAAGCTTAACTTTCGGTCGGGTTTGAATTAAATAACAGATTCGGACAAAAGCTTTTTGGATTCAAATTCAGAACTTAATTTGATAAGAGGGTAGGTACTAATTATAAATTATGTGTTTACCTTGCTTTTCGGCGTTCCTTTGTTTCGGCCGTTATTGTTGCTGTTCCGAATTTAAATATGAAATAGAATTAAAATGGCTGTGCGAGTTTTTTTTACGAGCGACTTTTAAATTATTTAAGCGTCCAAGTAAATATTTATGATTCCAGCCAATGCTTTGTTTCGTCTGAGTATTTTTGTTTTTGCGAAACGTTTATTTTGTTGTTTTAAAATTATTTCGGAACAAATATGTAGGTGGAAAGCAACGAGGAAGTTCAGTGCTATGGGAAATTGGATATAAACAATGTTCAACAATATTTTGAGTTTGTCAAAATGCTTGCAGACTGGCTTGATTTCCTCCCTACTGAGTTATTCATATTTAAAATTGTTGCAACAGAGAGGGGAAACACCTTTGAGAAGGGAATATGGAAGTCTAGGCATTTACAGGGCTTATGACCTGTCATTGGTTAGTTTAAGTGGCCACCATGTTTGAACATCCACATTTCCTCAACTCTTTCATCTGTTGACTTTTGTGAAATAAAAAGCTGAAACTTTTATCACGTGGGTGATAATTATCCGGCTGAACCAATTCACCTACTAGGCAACGCCTGAAAACAATTTTCCATTTTTTATGCTTCTTCTTTTTTCCGTTAGTTAATTCAACAATGTTAATAACAATTCATGAAAACTGAAACACAAAAAAAATCACGTATACGTACATATCTAATTTAGACTGAATGCAATAATTGACATCAAACTTTCGATTGTTTTAATTTAATCGATCAAATACGAACTAAAATTTAACAATAGCAAAGCATTACCGGGTTCAACTCGTTTATTAATAAATAATGAACATTGTTCTAGAGCACTGAAAGAAAAAATGAAAAACATATGTTTTTTTAAGTTTTATTATATTATGAAAAAATAACATTTTCAGGCGTTGCCTAGTATGTAAGTGAAATAATTCAATTAGATGAATCTCACCCGCATAAATAAAGGTTTCAGCTCTTTAACTTCACAAACATCAACAGATGAAAGAATTGAAGGAATATAGATGTTCAAATATAGGCAGAATGGTGAATGTTACACAGTGTGTAAAGTGGCCCTGTAGATGCCTATACTTCTATATTACCTTTTCTTAAATGTTCTTCATCTCTGTTGTAATATGTTATTGTATTATGTACTTAGGAATTTATTATGTACCAACACATTGCCATTCATACATGCACGATACATGTACAATCATTATGAATGTGTTCCGGCTCGAATACATGAATAATTACCCACACTTACATCACCCTACAGACATATTTTTCTTACTCTAGTGAACATGATTGCATGTAAAATTTAAACCTACTGTTATATAACTCGCTTATTAATCATACTGAACAATTATTAAACTATTTTGTATGAGAATGTAAATATGTATATTCTCATACCCACTTTAACATGTAAGGCATTACTCGGAAAACTGTCAGTACAAACATATTCTTCTTTATTATTAATATTTAAAGCATTAAATTTGGGGTCAAACATTTTACCGAATGTTATCAATTATTTAATAACATTCAGTGAAATGTTACTAAATATTAAAATGCAATTCTTGTCCTACAGTTTACTTTGAAAGAACATCAAGAAATTTTGATATTCGTGTTAAAGAGAACACGTGAGATGTCTTCACATTAACAATTTTACCGAATTCGCAAATCGCCTAATCAAATTTAATCATGACTTAAATAACGATACAGGAATTAAAATCTTACAAACAAATAATAAAAGTTTAAGAGAAAATAATATGAAAATATTTTACGTTAGGAAAGCTTTATAAAACAATGTTCCTCTGATCAATAATCAAACAACCTTTCAATATAGCCTATTTTACAATGTTCCATTGTAATGGTCACCCTATACCTATGAAACTCACGCCGCTCACTTCATCCCCTCTCTCTTTTTTTCAACTATTTCTCCCACAACATTAAGTAATTGCAAAACCTAATCAGTGCATTAAAGGAATACTTATTAAAATGCATGGCATGTTGGTTTCATTTTTTGTGCAACAACCACAGTGAAGGTGTATAGTGGGTTTTGCATGTTTTCATTTCATCTCATTTAATTTTTTTATTTTTTTTTTGCACCACAACAGGCCAGGAGGCCCAATTACAGCGTGAGTCAAGCGTCTACACTACACCACGGGGGCCGCCGTTGTTGCTTTAATTGATGTCCTGAAGAAGATACGGGAATGTCTTGAAACCGGTAAACATGAAAAAGCCGGTAAGTGGTTGGCGGCCTCCGTAGTGTAGTGGTCAATACGCTTGACTTACACACGGAGGAATCCACTTCTGTAATTGGGCCTCCTGGACTGCTGTTATGCAAAAATAAAATAAAATAAAATAAAATTAAATAAATTAAAATGAAATAAAATAAAATAAAATAAAATAAAATAAAATAAATTAAAATGAAATAAAATAAAATAAAATAAAATAAAATAAAATAAAATAAAATAAAATAAAATAAAATAAAATAAAATAAAATAAAATAAAATAAAATAAAATAAAATAAAATAAAATAAAAATTAATTAAATAAAAATACAAATATTTAATAACATTCATCATTTGTTCTTCTTTTTCAGTTCCGATAAATATATTAACCTTTCTATATGTTCCGATGATGTCAGTCAACCCCACATCATTGTTCCAAAGTTCAAGAACAATGCTGCGTGATAACTTCCTTTAATGACAATGTGAACCTCTGTTAGGAATATTCCGTTGTTTCTGCATTGTGCTTCAAGATTATGGCGTTAACTGAAAAACAAACATTGAAATAACAGATGTTCGACACTATGTAAAAAGATGTTATCGCATGGACAAAAGTCCTCATTCCTAATTTAAACCTTTGTAGGTAACTTCTCATAGCTCCGTGTCTGCTAAAAGGTTGGGTCATTTCGAAGGTAGTTGGGTGATGATGTTGGAAGCTAGCTGCATCCTCCAGCTTTAGGAATAACATTTAGGAAGGAGAAGCGCAGTGATGATATCACATGAAATGAAAGACCAGATGAACGAGCAAGAGCCACAACTTGTAAAAGAACGGCATCTTTCTTCTCAGAATTTCCTTTATCATGCGCCTTTAAAACAAAATACACAGCAACACTGGAAGGACCCAAAAACATTTAACTCTTGTGTGACCGTAATGTTGCACTAGTCTACATACGATACAAAACTTAATTTATCTCTATTATTTTTTTAAATGATACGGTTATATTTTTTTCAAATCTTTATGTAGACATTTTTACACCGGATTTAGAAAGTAAATTTAATAAAACTATGCTGGATTTTAACACTTTGTATCCCGGAGCCGTGTAAACACGTGATTATATAACCACGCGTTTCGTCCCGGTCTCGCGTTTTCACGTGGTTCACCAGCTGTCCAAAAAAGTGCATTTTATTGAAATCTAGTGACTTTTTCACTGTTGGTAATTTATGTGAAAACACAGGACCAGGACACAACGCGTGTTTATTATGATCACGTGTTTATAAAGCAGTGAGACCTGTATATGTACGAACATTGCAATATGGCTCTCCATAAAGGCTAATGTTCTTTTTATCATACAAAAATGACTTATCAAATTGTTTCAAATAAATATAAGATGTTTCAATTAATTTTACCCAGTATTTTCATAATTTTGATACTTTTAAAAAACCCTTCATAAAGCATGAAATTTCACAAAAATGGGCCGGGCACAGGGTAAATTCCATGTGTCTTCGGCCGGTGCTCTAAGTGTTAATATAATATAAATAAATCCGTGCTACGCGAAGAATGAACGTGACTCCAATAGAATAATAAATCTATGTAAGAGAGAGCAAGAAAATAGACCTCATAACAAGGACGATAGAGACGCTGTTCTGTAGCTGATGTTTGTGTGAAACAGATTCAGTCGGTTATTGAGAATGGTAGGGGCACTCGCATCTCTCATTATCTCAATAATGGTCGTAATTATAATAATTAATTATATAGGGCTAAATTAAATGTTTATTTTTATAAATTATGTAAAAATAATTATTAAACAGTAAGTCTCCATGTTTTTTTTAAATGCCTGAACTTTAGAATATTCCGTCTTTTGCTTGTGGTAAAACGATGTTATATCACCGCGCGCAAAGAACTATTCACCGCAGTCTTTTAAGAGTTGATATCAAGACATTGAGTTGAGTTGTGGCCCCGTTAACTTTTCAACAAGATTATCTAACAATATGTTTCTTTTTTTGGTAATAACGTATGTTGGATTTGTTCCGACGTTTCGGTTACCATAGAAGCTATTTTCAGGGTAAAATGTGTGTTTTGTAGAAAAATGTAAGTATTTAAGTAGGTACTAGTAATTTGTACCGTGTTGCAGTCGGCAGTAGACACATTTCTAATAATTTTTGCAGTATGTAGAGCCATGTTGAGTTTAATTTAAGCTCGTCGTCTTTGTTTATGTTATTTGGGTGTCTGTGTATTTTAATTGCCTCTTTTATTATTCGTGCACTGTAATTACTGGGGTTACGTAAAATTTTCGGTTCGAAGACGAAAAAATGTCCGGTGTCTATAGTGTTCCGCTATTGTAGATTTGTCAGGGTGCCCAAGTTTACACATTCTTTTGTGTTCGTCGATCCTTTTTTTTGCTGTATGCTCTGTTTGTTCTATGTACACTTTATCACAGCCTTGGCAACTTAGTTTATAAACACCTTCAGTCTCCAGGGGATTCTTATCTTTTGGGTTTAAGAAATGGTTCAGAAACAGAGGACCTGTCGTACAATTAATGGTGACACATATATAAAAAGTGTGTTTTTCAAATAAATTTCTCCAGCTTTTACTTTTATTTGCTCTCGACTTACGACTCCGGGATAAACGCTAATATCAGTTTGTTAATTTGATTATTTATGCATTTCTTAGTTTAATAACTTCTAAAATTGTTGAAGTCAATCGAGATGTATTGAGCTTTTAAACTGATCAGTCACTTTGTTCTTCTATCTTCTTGGAGTTTCTACCCCAGTTAGAGATTGACAGAGAGGACACGAGGTTGCAGTTTGATGTTTATTTATTACGTGGCGTATAACTAATGAATCATGTCACACGAGTGTTACGAAAAGTTAAAGAGACTGCACTTGAACTACATGCTGGAACTGCGTGACTTCGTCGAGCTGGACTAAAGTGAACTGACTGAACTTGTTAGGCTGACTGACTTTGACTGCGTTCTGTGGTTTTTTTATGTTTTGTAGTTTATTTCTTCACGGAAGGGACAATGTGAATGTACTGCGAAACGGTGCTCCCGATTCCATCTGAAATACGGATAGAGTTACATTAATGTGAAGTAGAAGGTTTCTTTGAAGGTCACTTAGAAGATTGCAAAAATTCTTACCCATTAATACTAAATGCACCCTTGTACAAGCATTACTACTACTCATTCTAGATTACGCTGATGTTTCCATGACTGATTTAAGCGGTGAGCAACTCGATAAACTTGAACGATTTCAGAATACATACATAAGGTACATTTTTTTTTAGGAAATATGACCACGTTTCTGATTATCGTTGGTATCTGAAATGGCTCAAAATTAGACAGCGGAGAGACTATCACTCCCTCTCACTTCTGTTCAATGTACTTCATAGTCCTAACGCTCCTATATACATGCGTGAAAAATTTCAACGCTTATCAGTCTATGGTTTACCTCTTCGTTCTAATTATCAGGGCACTCTCTTAGTACCCATTCACAATTCCTCTTTCTTATCTAACTCATATAGTGTCCATGCGGCTCGACTGTGTAATCTTCTCCCATCCACCATCAAAGATGTTACTGCATTATCTCTGTTTAAATCACGTCTGAAGAAACATCTCATTTCTCTTCTTTAATCTCTCCTCCTTTTTTTCCCTCTTTTTTCCTTTTTAAGCATGATTTTTGAGTAAATGTTTCGATTTAAGGTAATTTATAAACAAATACGTTTGTTTCTATTATTATATATCTTTAGCTTTTTAATCTTTTTTTTCTATTAAATATGTTCAGTAACTTGAATTATAAAAATAAAACTATTATTTTATTGGTTGGTTGGAAGAAATTGTCATTTGGCAATAAGCCCACCAATGTACAAATAACATTATGTACAAAAAGTTAAATAAATGTGGTATTGGATTCTATAGAAAATGATGACATTGCTTTCTTCGGTCATCACACTATTTCAGGTGAAACGTCTTAGCAGGTGTGTGTCATTGATTATGTACTATGAACCCTAAATACCTACGTTTCTTTGAGTTCGCAATTCTTCAACCAATCTGAATATTTTGTGTGGTGCAGGGAGAAATATTTTGAATTTCAGATTCTCCTTTACTACATTTCGATCGCTCACTAACCTTGTTTTACGTAGGGATATTTGATATATTTAGATATTTTTTGTGATTCGGGTAGCAATATTTTAAGTGACAGATGCTTCTTTGTGATTTTTCTCTAACCTAGATATTCACCTATATTATTTTGAAGTAAAAATAAAAGACGAGTGATACTCAAATGTAAAATCTTGGTGTAACAGATGACAGGTTTCATTGAGTTAGCGACATTTTCAAGACTTACCTTTTTATTTGAAGAAAAGAATATGAAAAAAAGTAATGCGGGTTTACCTTCACTCGATTAGAAAATGCACAGAACTGAATCACTTATTCACCAGGATACGTGTTTAGAAGCAGCAAAATATTATTTTCCATCTCGTACATATTTTTAATTGAAAAACATATTTTGTTTAAATTTATAACGATAGAAAGTAATCATTAAAACATTTTTTGTGTATTGATGATTAAAATATATTTGACTATCAACACATTCATGTGCGAATTAAAATGGACTCATCAAACTCTTAAGGGTTATAATTAAATAAAATAAAACAGTTGTTTGTATATTATCATATTTTAATTATCACTACTCAGTCTTCATGCACAAGAAGCATTAATTATATTTAATACTTGTTACAAACAAAACGATTGTGAACTTTTGTATGTAATTACATTTTCGCAGTATTATATTTGTTAAAACAGCTTAACCCACATGTATTCAACACTGATAAATATACAAATATTACTCGTACATAAAATTAACTTAATTCAATGTATAATTCCCATATTATGCATTATGAATTTAAAACGCTGGGGGAAATCCTTTATATTTTAAGAAATGACCGATTTTAAGTCTTTAGCATTTATAACTATTCATTTTAAAAATCCAATATTGATAAAGTGTTTTTAAAAAAAAAAAATGCATCCAAAACAAAAAATAATCTAGTAAGCTAAGTATTTTTTAAGGCTGCAGTAAACTCGACAATTTTACAATCAGCATCGATTGAATGCTTTAGAGAAAGGTTTTCCTTTCTTACTCACTTTGACAAGACAACTATTTTTTACCTACTTGTTTTTACTTGCAATTTGCAATTATCCGACTATTACTTATTTTTCATTTTCATCATAAGCTGTCGTCTCTCAAACGTGGGATCGCCATATCAGAATCGGTTCCAGGAGGTACGGTAATTTCTTAAAAATATAAGTTACCAAACAGTTTGATTAAAATATTATTGCTGATGGCAAATTACCTTTTTCTTACAACCAAAAATTTTAAATGTCGAATGACAAAATTTTGAGTGGTTCAAGATTTTAGAGTCTGTAAAGCGATGAAATTGTTAAGATATGATCCATTGGAACATGGCCTAGATTTTGATTTGATTATCGTTGAGTTTAAAAGATAATAATAATTTATAATAAAAAGCTTTGGAAATAAAACGTACTGGGACCAATCAGCGCGGAAAAAAGCGATCTGTCTTGTTGTTTTGTTTTATAATGTTTGACTGCGCCCTCTGGTAACCGGTCTTGTATTCGTGCGATGTTAATTTCCGAAACCTATTTCTAAACATAAATATTATACGAAACAAGTCAAAGTAATATTAAAACAAATGGTTACATTTTTTACGGTTTGAACTTGTAACAAGTAAACATGATTTGTAACTTAAAGGCCTCGTGGTGTAATGGTCAGCGTATTTGCCTACCATGCAAGAGGTCTCGGGTTCGATTTCCGACATGGTTGATATGAAAGTTTGATTTAAAATTATGTTTTTACTCCAAAATATTTCATAATCCCTGGACTGGTACCAGAAGCGTAAGACTAATCATCTTTCCTTCATGTAACGAAATTGATCAAGATACGCTACGATTGGTGTACCAATGCAGTGCCCTATGCATCATTAGGTGCGGAAAGGGAATGACGATGATAAAGTAACCTAAAAATTTTAAAAAGGGAAGTTGTAAAGTTTTTTAACATTGGTATTAGATTGAAAAACGATGCAAACTTCCGTCATTATCACCTAAGTACTTTCGGAACGACCCAAATTTTTACCGGACACGGAGCTTTGAGAAGTTATCTAGTTAGGTTTAAATTAAGGAATGATGATTATTATCCATGCAATGATTTTTTTTCACAGAGTATAGAACATTTGTTATTTTAGTGCCCATTTTTCAGTTTACAACGCCATAATCTTGAAGCAGAATGCAGGAAAGATGGAATATCCTTAACAGATATCCACATTGTTATATGTAGTTATCACGCGCCATTGTTCTTGAACTTTGCAACAATGGTGATTGGACTTGAAAAGGTAATAAACCAAAATCAGTGATCGAACTTCCCATTTCCAAGACAAACAAAAACGATTTTTTCCGATTACCTTAGCCTTGTACATGACACGTAAGGCTACTAAAATAGGGGTCCAAATATATATATATTAAAAAAATAATTAAAAAAAAACGATGCGGGCTATGATGTTCGAAATGATTACTAAATTATTTAGCTGAGCTGTAATTTAAGTGGGTTTAGCTGTTCTTGCAAATAAACACGTCGATTTTTGTCTTTGATTTTTGATCAGTCGAACTTCGTTTCTTTGTGTCCTTTAAAATTGTGATTTCCATAGCTGGTTACTTGATGCGCAATGCCTTTATGGAACCTTTCGCTGAAATCAGGAATGTATGACGAGAACTTATGGAGGTCTTTTTTATCCTCTTTGTGCTTTGATTCACCGAAGTGTTTCGACGGGGTGAAGTGTTTGTCATAGGAAAAGTCTAACCCTTCGAATTTATGATGCTTGTGCTCCTTCTTTTCTTCCGGTTCCTCCTTGTGGAAAACGTGTTTGTGGATAGTGTGAGTGTGGTGCTTTTCATGAATGTGCAATGGGACGTGGATGACAATCTTCTTATGCTTGCCGCAGTCAACAGAAGACATTGCCAACGCCAATAACACCACAACGAAAAACACCCACTGAAAACAAAAAAAGAGATAATTAATATCGACGCAGAATACAGGTATACAAATTTTGCTTGTCATAAAACACAATTCTATAATAAGATATTTTCACAAATCGAGAATAACGTTGTATGAAATGTTCAAACGGATTTTCACGGTTCTGTTAATGTTACTATCAATGTACAGCCGAGTGCACATTGAGAACAAGTATGGCGCGGTAACATTGTATGTACGTGCCATTTCTCCCATAGGGCGCGAAACGTCTTGTTTTCGGGTAATTCAAAAGGTGCGTATTTCAAATCGTTGAAAATTTATCCGACTTCACACGGAAAAAATAATAATAGCGTATCTCGTGGTGTCATGGCCAGCGCGTTAGTCCACCATGCAAGAGGTCTCTGGTTCGATTCCTGACATGGTTGATAGGAAATACATATTGAATATGGTGTTTTCACACTAGAATATTTCATAGTTTCTGGACTGGTACTTAAGACTGATCATCTTACCTTCATGTAACAAAAAAAAATTGATCAAAATACGCTGCGATTATTGTACCAATGCATTGTCTTATGCACCATAAGTTGCAGAAAGGGAATGATGATGACCATCGTATTTTTATATTTATTTAAAATTTAAAAACATATTTATTTATTTGTATTCTTCTGTTTTATTTTATAATATAAATTGATATCCCAATTGTATTTTTTATTCATATTTATAAAAACCTAATATTGTTAATATTTAAGATATTTTTTTAAAACTTTTTATATACGGGTATTGAATAAATGAGGGTATTAAAAATAAATTGAGCAATCTCCACCACAAACGGAAAATTAATTACATATGCCAATTAAACTATACATAAAAACCTATCTTCCTAAATAATCGCGTAATTCAAAACAGTATCTAAATCTTGCAAAAACAGATTTCAATTATACTACTTGACACCGCAAACTAAGCATTCTCCATTGAGTTAGTGAAGCATAAAAATTATTATAAATCTCACAATTTTTTTTTCTAGTTTTTCGCAAATATCTCAGTAACTAATTCAATGAAGATTTTTAAGTTGCTTCTAATGAAAAATAGAGAAAAAAAAATCTCGTGCTTATAAGCGACGTGATAACAATTTTTCAGCATGGTTTTTTATCGTATTCGCGATCACAATGGAACATCCATGAACACCTAATATTAAATGTCAAAATATTTACGTTTCGCGACATATAATCCTGCTGCGCAATCACATATTTGAATTTCACCGGTGTAAAAATAAAAAATATTCCAAAACTGCTATTTTTATTTTTTTATTTATTATTTATCATAATATTTATTGCTTTATCTGGCGGTTGTTATGTTATGTTATTTGGTTATCAAATGTCAAGAGAAGCAGTCGCCATAGTAATTGTAATTCAATTTTAACTTTTTTATATTAGATACTCCTTACTTTTTTGCAAATGCAATATATTGTATTATTTTTTATAGTTAACGCCGATTTTTTGCCAGAGAACTGTATTTATTTACGAAAAAATATTCAGAACTCACAGCCATTATTATGTTTTCTTTTTATACATTTTAGATAAACTTTGCGGTACAATTAAAAGCTCTAATTTATACCGTCTGTAAGAAAACATGATTTATGTAGAAATGAACTTTTTTTTAGATATACCTACTTTTTATTTTTGTATCAATTCTAATGACAATCTTTTTATGGATTCATCTCCTACCTTCTTTGATTTATTAAAATTATTTTCATTGATTTTTTTATATATACGGCCTTTGCCAATTATAACAGTTATGTGAAAAAACATTTGTACTAGAAACTAAACAAAAATAACAATAATATAACAAAATAAAACCAAAAAAATATATAAACATAACCATATAAACATAACAAACATAAACATATAAATATAACAAAAAAAATGTAACAAAAATAACTATGTAGTAAAGAAAAACTTTCATAAATACGATCACCATATAAGATTTCTAATTAACTCGTGCTAATCCATCTTCGTCCCACACTGTGTAAATAATATTTATTTAAATGGATGAAAAAAACGAGGTATATAAAAATGACATTGCATCAAAATCCAGCAAATTCTATAAGCTGAACATGTCCAGATTCGGAATATGTAGAAGTGAGGTATATCTGAAAAGACATAGTGGTGTGACTTTCTATCCTTTCTGCCTACCACTACGAGGGAAAAACCGTGATGGTTTGTTTGTTTTTTTTTTAAATTTATATGCAGTTTTGTATTTTCTGATATATTTTTTTAAATTTAAGTATATTCAGCTTCCATATTATGTACCAATAAATAATTCCGTATTCAATAGGGAATAAATATCACATACTACGAATTCCGGTAAAAATTTAATTGTGTTTTCGAAATCAATACGGATATTTGAAAAAAATGTTTTCATATATAACTTTAAAAAATAAAAAACGCGACATGTTTTTTTTCAAAGAAATATTAGCGTTCTTATAATTTACCAAAATATTTCAATTTTGATGGTCATTTTTAACGAGTTGTAAATAACTCACTATTATAAAATGGAAATCAAGTTGTGGTAGAGTGGGGTCTGAACCTTAGGCCTCTGGTCCGTGAGCCCGCAACACTAGCTTTGAGACCCGATTCATTGTTTTTGGCCTTGGCAATCGTGATGTCAATATGATGTGACGATGTTCTTTTTTAATTTTAACGGTCGCAAACAAAGTTCAAAATTAACCCTAATCGTGAAGTATTAGGAGCGTGGCCAATTCAATGAACCGTTTTCACGGTAATTCTTTGCAATATTTTTTTATTAATAATAATAATTGGCGGCCTCCGTGGTGTAGTGGTCAAGACGCTTGACTCACAGACGGAAGGTTCCGGGTTCGATTCCCGGTGAGAACACAAAAATTAAATGTGATTTTTCTCAAGCCTGGGTGTTCTGTGATGTAATTCACCGCTGTAATTGGGCCTCCTGGCCTGTTGTGGTGCAAAAATAAAATAAAATAAAAAATATTAAAAAAAAATAAGTGGTAATAAATAATTTTTTTTACTCGACAGTATTTTAAAGATCCTTATTAATTTAAAATTGCTAAAAAAAATATACTTCCCTATTACCAACTGAGAAAAAAGAAAACGCCATATAAGGCTAATTTTTGCTAATTGATTTGTCTTACTTTTAAAACCTCTAAAGCGTATTACTTTAATTGTTTAAATTACATATTATAGAACACTGAATTTATAATGTGAACTGATTATGTATTTTAATATATAATAGTAGTTTGAGTATGTCCAAATGTTTTTCAGGCATGGCTGGATCACTCCAGGTGATTGGAAATGAAAATATATAACTTATTATTCATAGATAGCGTTTTTATATTTTTTTATTGAAAAATGCCATTTTAACGTTTATTTTCAATGGAAATTTTACAAAACTCGGTTTGCGGAAACTTGACAATATATTGATTGTAACAAATACTATAACAATATAATTTAGTTCTTTTTCACAAAATGGTGTACAAAACAAAAAATATTATAAGTAATTAAAGCGCCATCTATGAATAATTAGTTTCATATTTACGTTTAGAATCACCTTAAGATTGAAATTTATTTTAACTAAAAGGGCAAATATTTTTGAGAGGGGAATACAGAAGTCTAGGCATTTACAGGGCTTATGACCTTTGATCAGTGATTGTTTTATGTGGCCACTTTACACACTGTGTAACATTCACCATTCTGTTTATGTTTAAATACCCATATTTTATCAAATCTTCCATCTGTTGACTTTTCGAAGTAAAAGAGCTAAAACCTTTATTGATGCGAGTGGTCTTCGTATGAAAGAACTAATGAATTCAGATAATTATCATCCGCACTAATACTTCACAAAAATCAACAGATGGAAGAATTGAGGAAATATGGATGCTTAAACATATAAACCATATACAAATAGGTTACACAATGTGTAAAGTGGCCACTCAAACCAATCAATTACAGGTAATAAGTTATGTAAATGCCTGGACTTTTACTTACTTCTCAAAAATGTTTCCCCTCTCTGTTGCAAAACAAATAATTTAAATTAATTTGTACGCTCCATTGCGTTCATACGAGGATACGAATGATAGAAATTATTTTTTAATTATAATACATATCACAGTTTTCTGATATTTAAAACACGCACGATTGAAATGTAATTAAAACACTAATTAAAATGTTGCCACTGCGGAGAATTGAACGCGGAAACGCAAACGTTTCTTCAATTCAGTTTTCTAACCACTTCACAACAAGGACAAAAGAAAAAGAAGAAGATAAACAGTCACAAATTTGAAAATAAGCCCAAACTTTTCTATTTTATTACGGAAATAAACGACACTTTGAAAAGATATTTAAATCCACAAATTTGAACATAAACATTGATTTGATTTAAAATATAATGTAAAAATAATTAGTTTTGTCCCTAAAGGACATAAATTAGGTAAATTAGATATTCTGGAAATCTAAAAATTAAAAAATAAACACAGAATTAATTAATGAACAGCGAACCCATATTTATTTTCTTTTACTGTATCCATTGCAATAACTTTACTTAATATTGTTTAATCCCTTGCTTATCAAACGTCGTAATTGACTGCCTCACCGAGATGGGCCATTCAAAAACCTGAGCCAAAATAATATGTTTAATTGATGTATTAAAACTCATAAAAAATACGTTACATCAACTCTTGTATTTTTATCACAACACTTTGCTAAAAGATCCTTCAGACAAAAAATATTCAATTTAATTGCTATTTTCAAATTTTGAATCTATACGATTGCCTTACAATTATAACCCGGTAACTGGTTATTCCGAATTCGTGGATTTAAGTATCACTCGTCTTTTAATTTAAAAATAATTCATAATGAACTTTCTTCAAGAATTTTCATTAACAAACTTGAATTAACACAAACACTTCAAACAAAATACTATTCTATATTGCTTACCGGAAATCTACCGGACATTTTGTTTATTTTAAATGGAAATTGGAAATACTGTTTACGGTGGAGTTATAAGCATAATGATAGGAAAAATGCGTGTGAGGTATATATAAGGCACGAGGAAAGTTGAGTTTTCTAAGGAGGGGGTATTATTATACCCCATGGTTTTCACTGAATTCGTATTGCGCAACGAGCGAATATTTGCTTTGATTAAAACCTTAAAATTTCTCCAAATTTGCACAATTCGATCGTAATTATAAATTAATATTGATAAAAAATTAATGACCGTGAACTAATGCCATAATAATTAACTGTAGGTAATTTCTCATCTGTAATCTAATCGGAGATTACGCAATGCTTTTGTTGTTCTAATAAAAAAGTCCGCGTGGTCAAATGCCACGTTTGCCTACCATTGAAGAGGCCTTGGGTTGAATTCCCCACATAGTTGTCATGAAATATTTATTTTAAAATGTGTGTTCACACGGGTATAAATATATATATTTTATAAATACAGGAGTTGCCAATTTTTTGCTTAAGACAAGACTGAAGCCAATTCCTTAACAGCGTCCTGTCTTCTGGTAACATCTTTTATTTATAAGATTGCTTTGAAGAGAAAGCTGAATTCTTCTCGGCATTTTACCTATGTTTCACACCGTGAATATGTTTTTCACAAGATTCCCGTTGTTCCCAAGATATCGTCATGTTCAGCAGAATCGGCACATAACAACACTTTTATGGAAATATGACGGTTATGAAAACAAATATGGCCTCCAATTCGAATCAAGCTAAGATTCTATAGAATGACGCAGAGAAACATAAAATATTTTTCGTTTTTTTTTTTAAATTAATTTTCCAGTCTCTAGTCATTGTACTTGAAGTGAAAGACTAATCACTTTATCCTAAAGTAACACATATTTGAAGTACACTGTATTTGGTGTACCAAGGGTTAGATGATGATGGTGTATGATTTTTGTTTATTAGTGGGTAAATTTAAAAGTTTTAAAAAGCGACGGTGAATCAAAATAATTGTTTATTCATGCTTTATTAAGTTATTTCATAATTTTTTTAAGAACTTATATAAACTTTTAATAATATTAAATGTTATATTAAAATTTATCAGGAACATGTTTTTCAAACTGATTTGAAATATTGCAAGACTTTCCATTTTTTTTATTTCTTCAGGTAACTCCTATTATAGTTTTAAACCCTTGTACAATTAATTTTAAGACTCTGTATTTCTCCTCATTGGTAAAATTACCTTTTAACTTCTCTAGTTTTAAGTTTATTGTATTTATTGAGTTGGGAAAATTTAATCCTATTCTTCATATGATTCAGCCCTTAATTATTTTTTGAATGGAAATTGCAACATTTTATTTTAATAAACTATTACCCACAGCTTGGCTCGCGTAGTATTAGGGGAAATAAGTTAGATAATTTATTAGTTTTGTTAATTAGTATTTAAAAAAATCCTGATAAAATTATATATATTTTTCAGAAAAAAAGTAGCTTGCATCGATTGCCGGTCCTCCAACTATCGCTATGAAAAAAATACGACGATCCGTTAGTCTATGGCGACGTCGCGTGGTTATTTTGTTCACAAATCCAAAAATCCTACAGCAAAACCAAAACGAAAAGCAAGAAGTAATCATATTTATTGAAATTAGTTCATTTTTCCATATTTTTTTGTCAATTTTTTTAATTTCTGAGAAGCAAAGTAAGTACTTTATAGCCATCTCTCCGGCTATCTCTCTGTACAAAATCACGTCAGTCGGTCCTTACGTTGCGACGTGAAGGAAACATAAACAAACAGACAATAGGAAAGTATCACATACTACTAATACCGATAAAAATATAGTAAATCTATTTATAATAATCAATTGTATTTTGGAAATCAATATGGATATTGTGGAGAAATGTTTTCGTACATGAATGTAAAAAAATACATTAATAAAAATACGTTGCTGGAAAAACGCGACATGTTCGGCCTTGGTAGTTGTGACGTCAAGATTCGTGATAATTTTCTAAACAAATTTGAATGGTCGGAAACAAATAAAAATGAATCGTGACGTATTAGGGGCGCGGTCAATGGAATGTCTGTTTTTGCGCGAGTTCAAAATTGGAAATTTAAAAATATTTTGTATGCTTCTAAAATTTAGCAAAAAAAATATTTTTTTATTGGACAGTATTTCATGGATCTTTTTTACTTTTAAATGTAAAAAACGTGACATTTTCCTATTACACTTTCCCATTTGTAATATTAATGTAAATTGTTGCTTTGCGGTAAGAAAGCTAATTTCTTTTAGAATTCTTTCTACATTTGAACATATATTTGTTTTGAGTATTATTCTCGTTGCCTTATTCTGCAGAATTAAAAATTATGAAAACTACAAGATGGAGGCGGATTTACAATGATTTACCTATTTACTTTGTGGCATGCATGCGTAGAATGATTTAAACACGACAGAAGAACGCTGTAATCGCAATATTTTTAATGGGAAGTTGTTCATAATTCATTTTTCCCGAGCAGCGTAGTTCATTAACATTTTACTCACACTGTGAAAAGCGAAAGCACATTTGTTTGCGAACTGTACACGGTGAACCAAAACTCTTAACAGGAATGTTTTCATTTTCAAAAATATTTCGTCATAATCGTATGTGACGACGCATGTGATTTTTTTTAACTTAAAAAAAAAAGGAATAACCCGCTAAGCCTCTATTTAGAGAGTCGTTAGCACGTGGGATATGGGGATATGGAAGGAGGTAATGAAAAATACAGCACAACACCTAGACCCATTGAGAAAAAAATCTTTCTTGGATTTTTTCATGCAACTGGCGGGAATCGAACCCGCGACGCCAGTTTGACAGTTGGCCCTCTTACCAACCTGGGCGGGCTCTAGTGATAACCCTCACTTGATTTTGGCTGAGCTTTATTAGGTCGAAGGCAAACCTTAGCAAGTACCGTTTTATAGTGTAATTTAAAAAAAAGTATATTGTTAAGTGTACTCGGCACGGGAAATCCCAGTGAGGACACATTATTTTTATTATTAATTATAGTTTGTAAGCAAAAAATATGAATTAATAAATAAATAAAATAAGTAAAAATTTGATATCATGTGTCAGGTCAACACATTAGTTTTTTTTATTTTTAACAACTTCTATGGTGAAGGTCTTTTATGAGATTTGCAAATGTACGTCATAGAGGTATAGGATCCTTAGTGGCATTATTGACAAAATCACTTTTTGCTGGATTAGATTTTTTTATATAATATTCTGCCAGGTATTCTAAAACTGTAAAAATCATTTTCGAGTAGATTTTTATGATAATTAGAGTTATAGGAAGCATACGTGTGCACATAATGAATGATAACCGTACCCCAGAAAGATTCTTTACACCACTCTGGAAGCCAGACGAAGCAGAGGCAGACCAAAATTAATATGGCTGAATAATGTGAAAAGTGACATGAGAGCGATTGGCTTGACGAACTGAAGAAGAGCCGCGGAGTGTAGGGACGAAAAAAGACAAATTCTGGAGGAGACCAGGGCACACAACGGGCTGTAGCGCCACTGATGATGATGATCGGAGGCATACAAAGTATTCACATTACAAATTTAACCTATCCTCTGTTAAAGTAATCCATTTAAGGTATGTATATAAGTTTACGTATCATTTTAAGGTATGTATATAAGTCGGTTATGGAGATTGATATTGCTTCTCCTGAAAAGACGACAAATGGCGTATAAGATTCTATACCCCTGACGTACAGCAGTCATTTTGATTTTTGTTATCTCCTCTCATGGATTACGGCTTATCTTTTTTCCGTGTTCGAGCGAACGAAGAATATATTTTTGCGTACGAAATATACTGCAACTCTATGGCAAATATCATACAGCACTTATTGAGCTATCAGTTTGCAGATGATACTGCAATTGTTGCTATTGGAGACACACAAATAGACGCTCAGCAAAAACTACAATCGGATTTTAATCGAGTTTTAAGACGGTCACATGATTATAGCCTAACAATAAACCCAAAAAAAACGAAAGCGTTACACATTACGCCTGCCTAATAAAAGACTAAGAGAAGATTTATCAATATATGCACACATACAAGAAAAAATAGATCCTGTATCAAAATATAAGTATTTAGGTTTTATTATAGATTCTACTTTTAATTGGGAAGAACAGGTAAAAACAGTTTTCAATAAGCTAAGAGTTTGCCTGCTTAACATGTACCACTTAAAACCATACCTACCATACCCTGTGCTGAGACTAGTTTACTTGGGGCTAGTTGACCCAATTATTCAATATGGATAAAGAATATGGGGCCTAAGTTTCAAATCTTATAGACAGAGTCTTGAACCTACAAGTACAAATTTAAAAAACTGTCGTACCTGTAAAAATAAAAATTGAGGCAAAAGATAATAATAAAATATTGTTTAACTATGCTAACGTTTTGCCTATTATCAACAAACTTTATAAACAGTGTCAGTATAAGATAATGACAGATCTTTTCCTCGATTGCAGTTTTAAATCCAAAGTAACCCACTAGAACCCGACAAGTATCGGCACAACAGCTAACGGTGCCACGACAGAAGAACTACTATGGAGATAGAACAATTGGGAGTGTAGTACCAAAACTATTTAATTTAATACCTGTTGAAAATCATGAGGAAAAAAACTATACTACATTTAAAAAAATAGTCAAGAACTTATTAAAAACAGCAAGTAAAACTTAATTGTGCACATAAATATATAATATTCTTCATCTATTAATAAACTATGAACTTACCGTTTATAATTTGCTTTTTTTTTTAAATTAAAAAAGTGTAATGTAAACCGCAGACATGCTTCGGCTTTGCGGAAGCAAAAATACAATTAGTTATTTATTTATTAACGGACATTGTCCATGTATACAATTTATAGGGTTTATATACGGGTATTACAATATAAGAATAGTTTAAAATATTTTTTAAAAAGAAAAGAAATATTGACAAACATAACGGATATCAAGACAAAATCTGGACTATTTATTTATTACTCGTTTAAATCGTCCAGATATTGTCTTGAGTTAACAATACGCTAAAGATGGGTCATTGGAGAATTAAGGCAATAGTTTGTTCTATGCTGATCGATGAACGGTACTTCATTGTTTCTCAACCTACGAGTTAGAATATTGAATTTTACTTGTCCCAGTAATGATGGAACATCGATTATACTATTTAGTATGCCGAACATATGTATGGAATCAATATTAGTTCTACGTTTTTGTAGACTAGGAATAATTAACATTGAGTCTTAATTATGTATGTTGGTTATGTATGTTATTTTATTTGTCAAAATAAATATTTTTAAAAAAGAAAAAAATGTAATCGATGGCTTTCATGTAAAAACTGTGCAATATTTTTGTCCCATTCATTACTTGGAGATTATTGTGCATGTACGTACGTATACTGCCAGTATTATTATTGTTTGTTGAAAATACTATTATTCGCAAGGAAACACATACACGCACTGTTAGAGCGTTCTTTTCTTAGTTCAGTGTTGTGAATGGGAAATTTTATTTATATGTTTATGAGTAATATCAAAGTGTTTTAATCTTTGAATGTTGCGGATTGTAAAACTAAATTGATTACTAACCAATAAAGGAAAAACTCAATAATTAATAACGTACGTAGCGGAAGAAATAAATCAGATTTGAGTAGGTAAATGACAGAAGAGTAACAAAAACTAATAATTGCACCATTTTCCGTAGAAGCAGGCAGACACAAATCGTACAAATCTCGTTTTCTCTGCAAGCATACATCTTCTAAGGCATGTACGCCGATTATTCCGATTTTGGACATATCTGTTTTAATTATGTATTTAACAATTTTGATGCACATATATTTTACATATCGGTGAGCATATTGCCTTAAGGCAATTTATTCTTACCTATCCAAATCGTTTATTTTGAGAAAATAAATAGCAGATATATGGATATATTCTCAGTTCTAATATAGAATCTCATAATTTTGCTGTACAGCCTGTAACTGGGAGGACGAATCATCAGCTATAAAAAAAATTACAAGTTTTTTTTTTCTGTATCCTATTCAAAACACTACTATTATTTATGGAAAAATAACCTTGAAGATTTCATTCGGCTAGTGTTAAGGCATCATGTTAAAAAGTAACCTTGAATTGTACAAGTGATAAGATAAATATTTTTTCTATGCATCAAAGACGTACTTAAAAAGTGAGCTAGCTTATTTTGGTTAGACTACGCAACGATACTAAGTAAAGAAACAAGATGTTCTTGATATAATATTAATAATGTGTAGAGGAGACTCAGGCAAAGCGGATGGAACCTATTTTGAGCATTTACTTAAAAAAAATAAAAAAAAATGTCTTTGTAATTTAATTTGACACTTTATTATGAAAATAAAACTTTGTTATCAGTGTTACACAATTTTATTCTTTTACAAGAACACAACTATAGTTTCGGGAGAGCACTCCTCCCATCGACGGGTGATATAAAAGTTTTATATCACCCGTCGATGGGAGGAGTGCTCTCCCGAAACTATAGTTGTGTTCTTGTAAAAGAATAAAATTGTGTAACACTGATAACAAAGTTTTATTTTCATAATAATTTATAATGAAGTGTTACGAAGTGAATGCCGATTCAATTAAAAATATTAATTTGACACTATTCAGTTCTTTTATCAAGAACATCTTGTTTCATATTATTGAAATATTTACAAGTATATATACTTGTATAACATTCACAACAATATATAGATGGACATATTTTTTACTCACCTCTTAACAAAGAGACATTGAGTTATTTAAAACATTTTATAAGTAATAAGGGTCTGTGAAATACTGTCCAGTAGGGTGGGCCAATATTTTTTTTTCCGAATTTAGAAATTAAAGGGGTCTAAAAAGATGCTTTTTGGATTACTCAGAATGCAAAAAATATTCGATACTTTTTTTGGCCCTCAACCAGAGCTTGAAGTTTTCAAAAAAGTAGATTTTTTACTCTAAGCCGACTGTCATTTCAAATTTGATTAAGTAAATCAGTCCAATTAAATTTTATAATGTGCATTGAATCTTATTAAATATGTATCTAAGGGCGTGAGTTGCATTTTGTTTCGTAATAAATGGGTAGCATTGTTTTAATGGGCCATTGTTTTCGTCAATATTAGTCAAGCGCTCGACGGAATCAGTTCCGCGGAGTGTAAACTTTTTGCGTTTCGGTAGTTTTAAAGCGCGTTCGAATTTGTAATGTAAATAAGTTATTTATTTACTGACAAAAAATAATTTTATCAATATAGATAATTAACAAAATGTTCAGACAGTGACAAACTTCAAACCTCGGTTGAGGGCCAAAAGTAGTATGGAATATTTTTTTAAATAATTTTTACGTTCAATGTGATTTGCAATGCAACTTTTTAGACCCCTTTCACTTTGATGTCTAAAAAAATAAAAATCCTCATACATCATCGGCCCACTCTGCTGTCCAGTAAAAAAAATAATTGCCGCTTATTAGTAGCATTTAAAAAAAAAAAATGTAGTTTCGAATTCCCGCAAAAACAGTAATTGCGTTGGCCACGCCCCTAATACGTCATGATTCATGTTCATTTTCAACTTTGTTCCAAAACATTAAAATTTTTTTTAGAACATCGTCACGAATTTGACGTCGCAACTACCAATGCCAAACATGTCACGTTTTTCTTTTGGCATATATATTATTTTTTAATGTTATATATGAAAACATTTCTCCACAATATCCATATTGCTTTCAAAAATACAATAAATTATTCTAACTCCATTTCATATATTTTTATCGGTATTGATAGTACATGATATTTACCTATTATGTCTTTTATTTAGATTATCTGGATTTTCAGTTATCCGGACTACCCTCATCCCCAATTAGTCCACATGATTGAGGTTCTACCGAATATGTTATTTTTTTAATTATGAACTTATTGTGTTTGAACTTAATTTATTTTTGAAAATGCGTCGTGGGCGTAAATGTGTAATTAAATAAATCAAACAATTTAATTACAACCATTTACAGCACAAATTCACTAGTAATGCGGATGCATGTACTCGCGAACCAATATGCTAACAACACCGATGTCTTTAACGTGAGTCTTGTAAATTTTAAATATCAATGCATATGTTCCATATCAAATGGAACTTTATATTACTCGTATGTTTATATTGTATTTTATAACATTATGTACCTAGATGCTTTAAACCTTTGACTGCATTTCTTTAGCTAATTATTTTTTTAAAAATATGTTATTATTATTATTTTATTTATTTTTAAACCAATTAAAGTTCTAGTTTGTATTTTGGTATTTTTTTAATTTATGTTGTTGTTTATACACCCATCTTTTTATTTGATTTTTTTTACCAACTATACTTTTTAACCCCTAACCAATCTTAAATGTCTTTATATTGTATTTTTTCAAATTTATTTTGTTTATATACTTATCTTCTTTTTTTATACCAACTTAACTTCTAAACACTGTTCTATCTTTATTGCTTTATATTGTATTTCTTTATGTTGTTTATATACTCATGTTATATATAACTTCCATGTATGTAAAAGCCTTAGGGGCGTAAAAAATCAATTAAAAAAAATATAAAAAAATAAAAATAATAATATGAGAAAAGTTCCTTGAATGTTACATTCAAAACATCGTTATGACAGATTTGGGAATCTCTTTCAAATTTAGGAGGATGATTTTTTCAAGTCAAGGGGTTTCCTTTGATATGGCGGATTCACTGAGCGAAATAATCAATTTGACAACTTTTACATTTGTGTGGTTTTTGATTCTTTTTCATAGACAGATTCTAACCCCTGGTAACAATCTAGATTTTTCATCCCTGAAATAAAATGACGGAAATAATATTTTTCAGCTTTTCAAATTCGAAGGCAATCTGGTTGCTTTTTTTTCTTACCTTGAGATAGTTAATAAAAAGTATTTTAATAATACATAAATTCATCCCGTGTCTTAATTAAAAATGTATTTACTAAGTTGGGGTTAATTTTGTGGAACTCTATATCAGAATCAATTTGAGTCTTGTAATTTAATGTTTTCTGTCAGTATGTTTATCAATTCACTAATAATATTTGCAATTTGTCAATAAATGCTTACCTAAAAACAATAATTTATTTCAAACACAAATATGAATTCCTGTTAGTTGGTTAGTTCTATACAAGCTCCTAACGTCACTGTGATCCATGAAGATCTATTGTAACCTCAGAGTAATAATGCGTAACCTAGAGAGAAGCCCTAACACTATGTTTCATAGAACGCAAGCGATGTGGGTTTGTTAGCTAGCAACTAATTGGTGGCCATTTTGTTTTATTTGACCACATAAACATAACGGTTCAATCGGATGCTTTTGTAGCTGTGCTTGGCTTTGTCTGTAAATAATTTGGATATTTACGTTATAATAAATAAAAATCGACTATGGTGAATTGCAGTATGTTTGGTTGCATCAGTAGGAGCGTCAAAAGTGTTAAAGGAGTCAGTTTTCACAGGTAATTGATTCCGAATATTTTCCCGTGATTTACATTGATTTTCGGCATTTATTGTCCCTACAAGTGTATAATGTTGCTTAAAAACTTTCCTTATATTCCTTATATGAATATATTTACTTCAGATACAATTTTTTCTCACCTTAGGGGATAAATTTGTGAATTAAAGTATGTTTACTGTTGATAATGACACTTGATTATGGGCAATATGTAAGGGCCGCACTAGGCATCCATATAAAGTTTGAGTTTTTATCGAGTAGAGGTCAATTAAAATTTTACTTGAAAATTGCAACGTTAACCTTGAAATCGCATCTCAAATGACATGTCCAAATTTCAGGCCGCTACGACTCGCCATTTCAGAGATGTGACGGACAAACAAACACACTCAACCCAGGACTTTGGTTCAATTGAGTTGGGATTTATGTATCAATAAATATAATGTAAATATATCGTGAATAAAATAAATAAAAAAATAAACGCAAACATGCATTTACAGTTTTATAAACTAAATATAGCCGAATTAAAGAAAAATAGATTGGAATAACCCTGCAATGATAAATACACAGGTACATATTTAAAAGTAATTACAATGCAGATTAATATCCATTTGGCAATTTCGGACCTGAGTACGGCCTATTGTTTTGCTGCGAATTGTAGCTAACTTAATACCCAATAGTCATAGAATGGTTTTCCTAAGTTCGGGCTCCTCTCTAGGTTACGCATTTTTAAAGGTGATTGTGCTGACCACGTGTATTTGATTGATCACAAATTGACAATACTGCAGTGAGGGGTACAATGAAAGCTTTTGAAGTTTCTTTGTTTTGTTATTTTCGCGGTTTGGTTGTAAAGAAATAATCAATTTTCGCTTAATTAGTTTTTGGAAATTGATAGTGATATGCGAAACTGAAGAAAAACACAAGTTTAATGAACAGTTTCGGGAAAGGGGTGGATGTTTTCATTGTCCATCTCTCTTGGAGCAATTATTGTACCACAAGATGTCTCCTTCCCTATAGGGTAGGGGGCTATCAGGCAGCTAGTGTTTCCTATCAAGAATCAGCCCCTTAAAGCGTGAAAGTTGAATTCCATAGTCATCACATCCGATGGCATAGCTTACATCGGATAATCGATGTGGTATTGCTGCAAATTCCTTATATGTAGTTCTAAACTTGCAATTATATACATGTACTACTATTTGATTTATTTTCAATTGATTTTTTTTTTCTTTGTATACAAATAATATTGATTAAATTCCTTTATTTATTCAATTCAATTCATTTATTTAAATATAACATATTTATAACAAACATATATTCAATACGTACATATTATAAAAAAGAAAAAATACATGAAAGAGATTCATGTCAAAGTAGTAGGAGAATCCTGCTCCGGAAAACCCCTTCGGATGCATGGAACAGATCAATATCCAAAGCGATGTTGTTCAGCATAGCGGTAGACCTTCCAACAGGCATAACCATAGGCAGGTTGGTCCTGTATATTGGAATATGAAACAATCTATGCTGACGCTGTCTTAGGTAATTATAAGGAACATACAAACCAATGCTTATCATAATCTCAGAATTATCGATCACACCGCGCAACAATCGATAAAAATGTGTAGTCAAATACTCATTCCTTCTAGTCTCTAAACTGTTGTAGCCGAGCATACCCTGGAGAAACTCGGTCGGGTAGAGCCAAGGATAATACCCGCACTCTCTCATGTAGAGATATCTCAGAAACTTCTTTTGGATTTTCTCTATCATACTGTACGGAACTACTTCGTTTAATAACAATACATGTGCCAGCCAGGATTTGTAGACGGTACCACCTGTTTCACGAACCAAAGAGTAAAACATCGTGTTAAAAATGCTTTTTCTCGTAGGACTTTTTCAGTGTACAACACAATATTTAAAGATATAGATTACACAAACATCACTTTGTCAGATTTAAAATTTACACTAAAAATGAATTATGTAACTTAGTAGACATTATAATAATAAATATGTACATCTCCTTTCCCCTCCTTATCCTCTCTTCAAGCATTATTGTCCTTATCCCGCCCAATTAACAATAACTTACTGTACTTCAAAAATAATCTTTGATTATTGAAAAATATTTACGAGTACATGATAATAACATTTTTATATGTATGAACTTTTATGTATTTATTTAATATGTAATATATTTTCTTTACTAACTTTGTATACTTTGTGGAAATCTGTTATTAGTTCTGAGTTTATACACTATATCTGTTTGTTTACTATAAATGTGTATGTAGAACTGTTGATTTCCGAAATAAAATAAAATAAATAAGAGAGTACTTCGGTTCATGTGGCCCCCAAATCATCGAGCCACTCTCGAGTCTACTTCGCACCAAGGAGTTGTAAAGAGTTCTCAGTACGTGGGGATGTTCGAAAACCCTGGCAGTACGCAGAACAAATCCTAACATCTTCAATGCATTAGCACTGTTAGTAGTTACTGTTGGTTTAACTGATAGTATTATTTTTCAAATGTTATAAATTACTTATGACTTAACTTTACTAACAGTGCGTGTATTTTTTTATGTTTTTTTAACCTCATATATAAAATACACCAAGTGCCGTTTATTTGAATAAAAAAACAATAAATTTATTTTTAAGTAGATGTAGTTATCTTAAGAATGGAATGTCAATATTAGGATTGAACAACTTATAATATCAAACGTAATATTCTACATTTCAGAACAGGCTGAGCCATGTAAGATGTAGACGAACCTAGCCAGAAGACCCCTTTTATTCATGTTTAAATGCTGTAGTTTTTTTTTTATTTTTTATATTTATTTTATTTTATTTCATTGGAAAGCCAACAGATATTTATAAATTTAAAAGAATCAGTTATACCAAAAATACATATCATAAAGTCCAATTAGAGCCTTCCACATAATATTGTTATTGTAAATGTTGTCACATAAAAATTATACATGACATAAAATAACTAATCATACAAAACTTATAATATTACTAGAAATGTAAATGAATATTGGTCACACAGTTGCACAATACAATAAATAATACAACTATAGTTGACCATACAGTGTTCATTTATTATGTGCCTACATACAGAACTGCACATAACCTGGATAATATAGGCTGCGGATTCAAGGCGCAACATCATACTTGAATTATTTTTGGAAATTTCACTTTTAAAAGAAATTAAAGATTCCTTAATAATAAATATGTTTCTATATACAGGTGTTCTTTAAACCCTGTAACACCCGAAACCACGATGATCAGTATGGGCAAGAAGACATATTAGCATGTTTAAAAAAATATTTGTAACAAATATTATTTTTTTTACCAAAATATTTAAAAAAGCAAATGGTCGCTTACTTCTGCAGGGGAGAAGCGAGGGGAGCGTGGCCGGGCGGTCGGCAGTGTGTCGGACTCCTCCCTCCCCCTCCTCGTTTCTCCCCGGCAGAAGTCAGCAACCATTTGTTTTTTTTAATATTTTATTTTTGTAAATTTTATTCGTTCTAAAAATTTATTTTAACGTGACAATATGTCTTCTTGCTCATGCTGATCATCATGGTTTCGGATGTGACAGGATTTAAAGATCTTTCTGTATATGCAATAAATGTGCGAATTAATAAATCAAAATAATAAATAAATGTAAAAACTTGTAAAAAAGATTTTTTCTTGTGTTACTTAATATATTTATCATCATCATCGTTCTCTTTCCTCACCTAATGGTGCAAAGGGCACTGCATTGGTAACCAATCGCAGCATATCTTGATCATTTTTGCTGCATGAAGGTAAGATGATCAGTCTTACACTTCAGGTACCAGTCCAGGAACTATAAAATATTCTAGTGTGAAACACTCTTTTAAATAATAATTTCATATAAACAATATCGGGGATCGAACCTGAGACCTCTCGCATGGTAGGCAAACGCGCTTACTATTACACCACGAAGCCGACAAACTTAGTATTGTCTATATTAGTATTGTCAATTCTTCTTTGGTAAGTAAATCAAATAAAAGACTTGATTCAAACATATTTTGTTTTATTTAAATCATAAATATTTATTACATAATAATGTAACATGTTTAATAATTGTGCCAATTCCATCAGATTAACAATTTAATTCCACTCTTTGAATCAAAATGTCTGCCTTCACATGATTTCGATAAAAATAAATAAAATTCCTCCGTCAAGTTTGACTTTTTAAAATTATTTTGACCAACGAGCGCTTTCGCCCAAGTAAACATCTTCAGGACTGGGATTTTATTGATATTTATCAAAATTGTTACCTATGGAGTTTTATCAAGAAATATCTATATTATCTGTCTTTCTGTTCGTGAGAATTCAACTCTGCGATCTATTCCACTCTCCTGTGGAATCCAATCTTCATTTTTCACCATTTTTTCCATTTATGGTGTAAAATATTTAATTTAAACAACGAAGACATCTTTGTAAGGTCTGTGATCAAAAAGACTTGTAATCAAATGGAAAAGTGTAGATACTATTGCAAAAAATTTTGCACATGTTCCTGGATTTTTCCTTGCACTAGTCTTGCTGTGTCTTCTAGGCATTACATATATATTTTCCATTGTAAACAAGGATTCTAAATACCTAGAAATAAAAAAAAATATATATCGTTAGTTCCCAATAATAAATGTCAACATATAAAAAAACTTTTGTCGTGTCTAAAGTCGATTCTTGTAATGGTATCAACGCAGATCTACCAATGAATAAAATAATTATCCTACAGTCTGTTTTCAACGCCAGAACGAGACATTTTTTGAATATCTTAAGTTGAAGAATGATACTGGTTGTACCACAGAGAGTGGAATACAAACTCTTTATATACAAACTCCTTATTTATACAGAATATATAAGTCACTGAAATACTCTGTTCCGGAATATTTCAAACAATTGCATTTCAGATCAACTAGCTGACAGACATTTTACGCTCAAATCAGCTTTATGAGGACGATAGGAAAATTCATATACTGGTACGCAACCAGCAGGGCACTAAATTTGCTGAACGCGCATTTATGATTGCAGGCCCTATTGCATGGAATGCTCTCCCAGCAGAAGAGCGAAACTGTGACAGTGGAGATTTTTTAGGAAAAAACTTAAAACACTATTTCACACACAGAAATGTATTCCTAAGCCGTCTGGACACGAAAAACATTATCATACGAATATATTGGTAACAATTTCAGTCATTAATATGTTATTATTATTAATATAGCGCCGTTTTCGTGAAATCATCTCAAGGGCGACAAGATTCTTCTTGGAGTAGAAAATACTTTCGAATATGACGTAGTCTTCTGGTAGTGTATCTGGCATCAGGATCAGATATCTTAGGGTAAATCAACCACAAATAACTTGATTCTAGATTACTTTTGATAAAACAGTGATCGTATTTTATTTCGTGTCCATATTCAATTAAATAATTTTAATGATTAAAATTTTAAAATTATTTAATTGATCATGGAAAAAAATATCTTGCAAATGCATAATGTCAGTTTTGTCTGCGTCCATGCGAGGAATACAGTTATATATGTGAAATAGAACCAGAATCCTGGAAGAGTGTTTTCCACTCAACGGCTACTCTTAGTTGAAAATCCTGAAAATGAAAGCAAGAGGAGATCGGCTGGTCTTGCTTAGCTTGTAGTGATTGGCACATACGTCTTCCATGCTTGAGGTTCCAGGCTCGATTCCTGATAGGGTCAACGAGAAATATTTATTTTAATGGTGGTTAAACATTGCAATATTTCAGTTTCGTAATCGAATTTTATTAAATAAATACAGTTTTTGCCACCAATTGTGTTTGCAATATGATCATCAGGAAGAGTGATAATATCCGATGAAGGCGCTCCATGTAATTTGCTAAATTCGCAGTATAAGGGGCAGTGAAAGTAGGAGAGTTAAATTAAATTAAATTAAAATCGTAATTTATGAGATTTAAAAATTTAAAAGAGTAACTCGTATACTGACAAAAAAAAATTGCTTTTTTTATAAGCATGACCGGTGGCCTCTTTCAACGGTGTTTCGGGTATGTGGTGAAGTACTTTCACCGCAATATTTCACTGACCCTGGACAAAGACCCGAAGCGTAAGAATGATAACCTTACCTCCATGTTACATATGATATGTAAAATAAATCACAAAACATAATTAATAACTAATAAAATAAAAAAATAACATTGCAAGAAAATAATTATTCATTTATTTTTCAACTATGCGGTTCATTTAGTTATTTTTTTTATTTAATGCACCAAATACATTTTTTAAAAATTCAGATATTATTTAAAAAGACAAAACAAATAAATATGTAAAAGCTACGACCTCGAGACAAGATCAGGTCTATTTTAGTGATTGTTTAAATCTAGAAAGATTTAGTTACACAAAAAAAGACCAGATTCTCTCTCGAGTTTACAATGCGATACAATTGAGATTATTATTTTCCAATACATATTGTTCCAGTAACAATGATGAATCAACCCATTTCATAAACCAAACATGAATATGGAATATGGATTCAAAATAACCTATTTTCATTTTACACATAATTCTAAAAATATTAGACATTTTTTTAACAGATATGAATCAATTGGGAATCTGGAAGACTTGGCATTTACACAGTTAATGTTATCGGCTGGGTTCAATGATCACTTTACACGTTGCGTAAAATTCCAAATTCTGCCTATAGGCAGTTGACTTCCATATTGATGTATGCCATTTTTCGATTTTGTATATATGTGCGTCTAGATTGACTATAGAGAATGAAAACATGGTGGAAACTAGCGACATCTATTGTTAAAAAAGAGTAGTATGTACTTAAATCATTATTATTGTTTAGTTAAAACAAATCGATATGGGGGTAGGATATATTAGACAGGAGTTATAGTGTTAAAAATAATAAAATGTTTTATTATGAATTATGTTTTTTTATTAATAAGTCATTAATTATTTAATATATGTATTATATATATATGTATAAACATGTTAATTCATGAAAAAATAGTTCATTACTGATAATTGAGTTTTTCTACGGACATTTCTTGGTGGAACTGCATTTAAATTATAATAATAAAAATACTTTATAGTTTTATTCCACTTTTATTTACAATTATTTTATAATTTTTTTACCAGTAACCGGGTTTCGTCGTGACCGACATCGTCAGACTGGTTTATATATATATATTTATAAAATAAGTATAAATAAAAGTGGAATAAAACTTTAAAGTATTTTTATTATTATTAAATTTTACACATGTATAATTTATTTAATTTTTAACATATTACAACAGAGATGGAGAACATTTAAAATAAGTAAATATGGAAGTCTAGGCATTTACAGGGCTTATAATTTGTCATTGGTTGGTTAAAGTCACCACTTTACGCACTGTGTAATATTCACCACTTTACCTATGTCTAAACATCCATATTTCTTCAATTCTTCCATCTGTTGATTTTTTTTTAATTAAAAGAGCTGAAACTGAAATTTATGTGGGTGGGATTTGTCTGACTGATTTATTTCACCAACTAGGCAACGCCTGAAAACATGTTTCAATTTAAATACTCCGCTTTGGACCAGTTAGATTACCATTAAAACAAAGAAAAAAATATTGATGTTTTTTGTTGATATTTCTTGATAAAACTCCATAGTTAATGATTATGATGAAATTATAAATAAACTTATCAATGAAACTTCTTGGTTTAGTGTTACTTTTTATTATTTTGACCAACCAGCGCTTTCGCCTAAGAAGGCATCTTCAAGACTGATGTAAAACGAAATCAAGAAGTTTCATTGATAAGTTTATTTATAATTTTATCATAATCATTAAAGAAAAAAAAAAAAAAAATTCCTAAATGTGTACATCCTATGCGCCATTTATTGTTTTTTCAGGAGAAGCCAAAAACGAAATCAATGACCGAATTTAATTATTAATTTCTTTTGTTTGTAATCTCAAAAAATTAAAGAAATATATTCATATACCTTAAAATGATAATTAATGGATTATTTAGACTGAGAAGTAACTAAATTTGTAATGTAAATAATTGTTATGCCTCCAATAACTGTAATTATAAAAATCAGGTCTTAAACGGTTTCATCACTTTTATGAAACCTAGCACAAATTGTTGCAACCTAGTACACCAGATAGAGAAAAGAAATCTAATTTATGATCTAGCAAAAAGCGATTTGTCGAAAATGGCGCTTAGGATCCTATACCTCTGACGAGCATTACGTTAAGTTATTTAATAAATAAATCCTTGGATAAACGTATACGAAATATTTAATCTGTAATGGAAGAGTTTTTTGTGAATTCAAAGTTGATTATTAAAATTTATTTTTATCATTAAGAGGGTGTCGTTTTCATTTACATATCAAATTTGATTTTTTGTTTTTCAATGAAATCAATCATTTTTATGATTTACCCGAATATTTCAATTCTTGAGGCTATTTTTTACATCTTGTAAATAACTCACTATTAGAACATGGAAATCGAGTTGTGGTCTACCACAGTGGAGCGGGTTTCAAACCTCGGGCCTTCAATCCACGAGTCTGCGAAACTATCCACAGGACTACAACCCGGTTCAATCTTATTATCTATCAAATATCTTAATAAGTCAACATAAGACTTTATTAATTAATTTAGTTTATGTATGTATCAAACAATGAAGCAATAATTAAAATTATGTAACTAAGTAGACTTAAATATTTACAACAATTATGAGAAAGGATTTGGTTTTATTTAGTATTAATTAACTGTTAAATTCAATAAAGTTGTACCTTAAAAAAATCCAAATCGTCACTAAATATTGTATCGTTGTAATAACGCCTCGACTTTAAACTGCCAAATGGCCCGAAATTATCAATAAAAACACATTTTATAGACATCTGATATTGTTTGTATAAATAAAGACGTCATCGTTAACTTTTAAAGACGATCAAGTTTGAAATACGTTTATGTTTTATATTTATATATTTATTTACGCCCTTAGAACTTATGAAACATTCTTATTTATTTAGTTTTCCTCTCCCCGATGGCTTGAAATCATCGCAGCAATTCTAAATTTATTGGTAGCTGCCCTGAACAAGGACGAAGTGCTGAAATGCAACCAGTTACGCAGGTTCTGTAGCCAAGAGATGCGCCTTCTACCTGCACCGCGTCTTCCATCAATTCTTCCCGGTACAATGACTTGCATCGTGGTTTACGCAAATAATATATTCAAGGTTGATTATAATGCTTCAGCTCTAATCTGCTTCGAGTTGACCAGTCCACCTGATGTTAAGTCACAACAGGCTACTGCAAAATACTGCAAGGTGCTGTTTCATCAGGACAATCTTCCAGCATCACAAGGCGTTAGTGTCAATGGCTGCTATTCGCGGATTTGGGTTTGAATCGGTGGAACACCTTCCATATTCACCTAATCTCGCCCACAAAGACTACTGTCAATTCCGTGAAGTAGTAAATTACAAATCTAAATAGTAGACAAACTCAAGAGAACCACGCGCCGACCATGCTCTAGGACCCGTTTCGTCTGCTCTAAGGTCTGAGAGATTGTTGGGACGATTAGGTTCTTTGCATAGGATTGTTTCTACTGCTGGTATTAGGATAATAGTTTTTGCGAGGAATTCGGTACTATGACGAAAAGTAATTTTTCCTGAGTTCGATAGGGATCATGTTAGGATCTGTGTTAGGATTTTGCCAGTCGTGTCTTGATAATTTTTGTTCCTCTGTTATTTGGTATAGAGACGTATTGTTTTTCTTCTGTTGCTTGAGTGCATGTTGTATAAGGCAAATTATTCTAATGTTTCCTATTTGTATTTGGGTTTTGTGTCGTTGTTTGATTTGTTTGTATTACTACGTTCTTCTTCCTTTCCGAAGCGGGATCTGGAGCGTGCGGCCGCGGTCTCAATTTGGAACTAACACTGTATTCCTTCACTGTCATACTGGGAAATTAGAAAAAGGTGATTATGCTGACCATGTGTATTTGATTGATCACAAATTGACAATACTGCAGTGAGTGGTACAATAAAAGCTTTTAAAGTGTATGTTTTGTTATTTTTGCGGTTTGACTGTAAAGAAATATTAAATTGTTGCTTAGTTAGTTTTTGAAAATTGATAGTGAAATGCGAAACTGAAGAAAGACACAAGTCTTTATGAACAGTTTCGGGAAAGAGGTGGATGCTTTCATTGTACTGTCCATTCCTCGAGAAAGAATTGCGTGAAAAGAAATTTTTAGGTCATTTTAGTGAAAACAATGAGGTCATCCCGTAGAAGATTCTGGAAAGACTGCATAAACAGAATGAGGAGCAAAAGACTGGTATCCATAGCAGCCGAAGAATTGCTTTCCAGATAGCGCTCACCCGGAAAACCCCCTAAACGATGGAAGGATAGTTGGGCTCATCTCGGGAGACTGAGTAGCCTTAGTAGAACAGATCGTCAGATCTACAAGAAGTCTAAGAAATATAAGAAGAATGAGGTCATCTGCTGTGTATATGTGTGGTTGGCAGAATTTCGGAGCATATCAGTAACCAGTATGTCAATTATTATAAACAAGGTGACACATTCGTCCTACTACTCATTTAATTTATTCGGTATATTTTGAATTGGGAATCGGGTTGTGGTACCATGACTTTGTAGCGTTGCAGATTTACGGATTAGAAATTCAAGGTTCAAACCCTACTCTACCCTAACTCATTGAAAATTGAAATATTTGGGTAAATTATACGAAAAAAAAATTATGAACGCAAATATTTACTTTATTATTTTTTTAAATGTTAATATTAAAACAGATTTTTTTGTTTTTTTAGTAATAAGAATGTATGCAAGAAAATCATAGTCCCTTGGACTGGTACCGGGAAGCGTAAGACTGATCACCTCACCTTCATGTAAAAAAAGATCAATATAAGCTGCGATTGGTGTACCAATGCAGTGCCCTATGCACCATTAGGTGCGGAAAGGGAATGATGATGATGCAAGAAAAGCGATTTGCTATTTGTTGATAAATCGAAAGTAATGGTTTTTTAAAGGGATAAAAGTATAATTGAATATGATATTATTGTGAACGGAGATATTCTGAATCAGGTAGAAGAATTTGTGTATCTGGAAAGTATGTCTACGAGGGATGCAAAGACTGAGAACGATATTGAAAAGAGGGTGAGTGCCGAAAATACAGTGAACGGTGCATTGAAAAATTGGCAAACAAATTCAGTTACTTGCCAACATATCAAATCCAAAAACAAGATTTAAAGTGACCTGATTACAGTTTTTCTTGAGATTAAATTGTTTTTGCGTGTTCATACTACATGATTATATTCAAGTGTTTGCACGAGATGTAATATTTATACCATATCACTCAACCTTTTCCTGGTTTCCTGCTTTGTATCCCGGAGCCGTGTAAACACGCGATTACATAACCACGCGTTGTGTCCCGGCCCGTGTTTTCACGTGATTTACCAGCGGTCTATAAAGGTGCATTTTATTGACATCTAGTGGCTTTTATTGGTACTTTTTTGCTGCTGGTAAACCGCGTGAAAACGCGGGACCGGGACCCAATGCGTGGTTATTATAATCGCGTGTTTACGCGGCTCCGGGATACAAAGCACAAAAAAGGAGTGAGACCATGTATATGTGCGAACATTGCAATGTGGCTCTCCATAAAGGCCAATGTTGGCAATCTATCATACAAAAATGACGCAGTTAATTGTTTCAAATAAGAATGAGAAGTTTCAATCGAGCATTTTCATAATTACGACACTTTAAGAAACCCTTCACAAAGCTTGAAACTTCACAAAATGGGCCGGGCACAGGGTAAATTCTATATATATTTGGCCGGTGCTTAAAGTGTTTTAACTCTTAAAAGACTGTGGTAAATAATCATTTTGCGCGCGGTGATGTAACATCGTGTTACCACTAGTAAAAGACGGAATATTCTGAAGTTCAGACATTTGAAAAAAATTAAAAACATGGAAACATACTGTTTAATAATTCGTTTTCCATAACGTATGCGAATAAACATATAATTTAGCCCCGTTATAGCAAATAAATTAAAAATCACAAAAATGCCGCTCATGTTACGCGCGTGCGCCCCCTATCATTGTCATTAACCAACTGAAGGCTAAATCTGTTTTAGACGACACCCGCCGCAGAACAGCGTCTCTGTCTTTCCTGTTATGACTTATATCTTCGTGCTCTCTCTTGTATAAGGTATATGTATAGATGTGTTGCTAAATTAGCGGACATTCATTCTTCGCGTAGCAAGGATAAATATTTTTTGAATAAACATTTAGCATAGTTATACAAATTTTACTTTCCAAGTCGGGTGTGAAAATGTCCATTTGAAGATTACAAAAAATACGAATTCATCACTCAAAAAAAAAGGAGAGATATATCAAGTCTTGTGTCCTATGTCGACTTGTGTGACATCACAGCCACACAAGAGTTAATGTTGGTACGAGTACTTTGGTTGCAGTCAGATTTATATATTGGTTCGCCTGAGTTCGATAGGGATCATGTTAGGATCTGTGTTAGGATTTAGCCGGTAGTGTCTTGATGATTTGATGTTCCACTGTGATTTGTTATAGATACGTATTGTTTTTCTTCTGTTGATTGAGTGCATGTTGTATAGGGAAAATTATTCTAATGTTTCCCATATGTATTTGGGTTTCGTGTCGTTTGATTGATTTGTTTGTATTACTACGTTCTTCTTCCTTTCCGATGCGGGATCTGGAGCGTGCGGCCGCGGTCTCAATTTAGAACTAATACTGTATTCCTCCACTGTAATACTGGGAAATTAGAAAAGGGTGATTTTGCTGACCATGTGTATTTGATTGATCACAAACTGACAAAACTGCAGTGAGGGATACAATTAAAGTTTTTAAAGTTTATTTGTTTTGTTATTTTCGCGGTTTGATTGTAAAGAAATATTAAATTTTCGCTTAATTAGTTTTAAACAAAAAAAAATTGATATTGATATGCGAAACTGAAGAATGACTCAAGTCTTTATGAACAGTTTCGGGAAAGGGGTGGATGCTTTCATTGTATGTATTGGTAAAACCTAACTCATTTGAAGCTATTGGTACTATCCTACCATGTTTCCATTTAAAATATATAATCTAAAGATCGATATTTTAAATGTTTATCTAAATATTATAATACTGTTATAAAACATCTTAGTGTTTTGTCTATTTGTTCGATAGGGTTTTGCGAGTTCCCATGATATATTTTATCCATCTTCTCCTCTTTGATTTCCATGAAACACCTCACTCCGCAACGAGGAAGTTTACAGTTTTTTTTTTTGTTTTTTTATTTGTTAATAAACTATTAAACTAAGCCAAAAGTTTTTTTTTTAAATTTTGATATATCATATTATAATCGCTACGATTTTTTTAAGTTTTGTATTTCTGAAATAACTCCTTGTGTTACATCAGAGGTTCTTTCCCGCTTATTATCATTCAGTTCTTCCCATTGGTCCATTCATGGAAAGCAAACCGGAAGTCTTCCATAGCCCTCATATCATAGTTTGATTCATATGAACCAGTGACGTCATTCAAAGTGGTCCGTTTGTATTTAGATGTTTTTTATAATTTTTTTCGTACATTTTCAGGAAACTTAGCCGTACAATTGAATGCTCCAATTTTTACCGCGCGCAAGAAAACATCTATTGTATCCAATTTTCCTTTGTTTGAAAGATTTTTTTGCATGTCCGTAAGATTATTTGGTACTTTTAAATTTTCTATAAAGGAACGCTTAATTCATAAGTAAAAAGCGTGGTTGTTTTTATTATCAAATATAACATTAAATGTTAATTGATGGCATAAAAAAGTGTCACTATGGGAAAAGTTCAAATTACACGCATTACTACTATTCCATGTCCGCTTCCTAGTTGGAGCATATGGTGTCTACAAAGATCCTCAAAGCATCTCTGTCGGCTGCTGTCTAGTGTGCATCCTCCCAAGTCAGGTTCTCGTCCCGTAGTTCTGACACGAACTGCCGACGAACAGTCAACAGTGGACATCCAGAACGTCGAGAACCTGATGCCTTGTCAAGTAGGCAAGCGTGGTTAACGCACGGGAGGCATCCGCAGCACATGACCAAGCCAACCATATCGCCTCCGCTTGATGGCAGAGTTTGCTGCGTCCGTTCTCTTATTACTTCATTCCTCACAAAGTCAAACTACCGCTCACCCAAGATTCTTCTGAGACACCTATTTTCGAAACTCAGCATTTTGCTGCTTTGTGGCCTAGTGAGGTGCCACGATTCGCATCCGTAGAGGAGAATAGGTGATTGAAAATAATTATACGCGTAAGCTGAACATATTTTAGTAGAAAATTATATTAATTAAATTTAGATCAATCTTGAACCCTCTTTATTATTTCTTCATCAAAACAATGAGACTATAATTTATGAGTTGATCTGTTTGATTTTGTTTTCTTTGAGACGCAATTTATGTAATTCTTTTTTTGTATTTGATCAGGTAAAGTGCAAACTTGGTGATCATGTATGAACAGTTCACAGTAAACATTCACTAAACACCTGTTACCTCGTGTTTGCATCGACAATCGATCACAAACAAGATAAATAAATCCAACTTGCAATTATTTAATAGGGCCTCAATTAAAAATCAATTAATATACGATCCCCAGCAAAACGTATTTTTTAATTCACTCCTTAAACCTCTATTTTTATATGTAAGTCAGGCAGATTAATAATACAGATCTGTGTGAAAAAGAACCTTAACCCTGGACGACAAATTTTGACTTGATGGATACGTGGAGAGAATTATATATCGATAAATAGGGATTTGAAAATCATTTTTTTGCCACTATCTTGCAAATGCCTCCCCGATATTATGTGCAAAAGACAACTCGGTAGTCAGATGGCAGAACAGACCATCTGTGATTTTCAAAAATGTTCAGGAGAGCCGAAATAAAACTCAATTTCAGGACTTCAATCCATAAACTCAAATATTTTATTATTACTTTTTAATAATCAATTACAATTTTAAAGGATGCCGTTTTTTTCTATGTGTATTGACTAAAACTGTTGAAAACTAAAAAACTGAAAAAATTACATGTGGTCCCTTCTGCCATCTGACTACCAAACCACACTTTGGACTGATAATGCCTATCTAAAATCGACGTTTCGTTGTCCCGTTTTCCGGGCCCTAAAACTGATCCGATATGGTTGTTTTTTTAAGGAATTTAGAAGCTAATTTATAAATTTACATCGAAGGTGTTACTAAGATGTTTGCGAAAAACTTTGAAAAAATAATTTTTAGATTTCTAATAATTATGCTTCACTAACTCAATCGAGAATGCTTGGTTTGCGTTATCAAGTAATATAATTAAAATCTGGTGTTGCAAGACTTAGAGTATAGTTTATTATGGCAGCAATAAGTAATTTTCCATTTTTGGTGGAGACTTCTTCTAATACTCTCGATTATCAAAACTTTCTGTATCAGTACCTTTTACGCTTTTAAAAATATTTATTATATTTGTATACCGTTCATCCGAAGACGGCAGATAAACTTGGCGCTTTCAAGGGTTTTTGGGTGGTCTTAGCTTCGCTCATGGGAAATGATTTATAATAAAACCAAAACAAAAGGGACACGCCAATCGCGGAAAGAAAAGTCACCCTTGTTGTGAAGTAGTTAACGCGTTAATGTTCGGGTCATAAGTTCAATTTCCTGGGCCATGATTACATGGGAAGTTAACAGAGTTATCTTCGACTGTCTATAAAGAAAAAACAATATTTTTGTACGAAAATGAGTGCATTTGCATGAACATTTAAAGTATCTTCATCAGTAACCTTTAATTAAACATGTTTAGAAGAAAAAAATTATGTGCATATTCTGCTTTTCATCAAAAAACTTAATTTTACTTTGCAGATAAAATTGAAGATAATTGTTAACTTCCCATTGTAGTTGGACCTGTAGCTCAATCACAAATAACAATCGATGTGATAATAGGCGACGTGATAACAACTTCTCACCGTGGTTGTTTATCGTATTCGCCTAATACTTAATGTAAAAATATTTACGTTTTGCGACGTATAATCCTGCTGCGCTTTCACGTATTTAAATTTCTCCAGTGTAAATATGGAAAATATTCCAAAACTGCTATTTTTATTTATTTATTTACTATTTATCAAGCTATTTATTGCATTTACCGGCGGTTGGCAAGCCAAATGTCAAGAAAAGCAGTCGTCATAGTAATTGTAATTTAATATTCACTTTTTGTATTAGTTTCTTAATTTTATTATTTGATATAATAAAAAAGTTACAACATGTTAATAAAAAGAAATACATAAATAAAGAAAAAGTACAGAAACAAAAAAACGAAACGAAATACCACATTAAAAAAAAGCAACCTCTTGTGCTTGCTGTGGGATTTCAATATTAATAATTTAAGTACAAAATATACATATATTTCAAAAAAATAAATGAAGGTATATTAAACAAATGCGCATGCGTGCTCTTTACTATTTCGCAAATGCAATATTTTTCAAATATTTTGTATTATTTTTCAAAAAATCGGCGTTTACTAAAACACCGATTTTTTGCTAATGAACTGTATTTATTTACGAGGAAAACAAAAAACAAACCGACACGAGCGTTGACTAAAAGATTACACACGCGTTGACTTATGACTGCGATAACTTAAGCATGTTCATTATTGTTCATTGTGATCGCTCAAATGCCTAGCATGTTTATAAGCATGTCGATAGTTATTTGTGATTGAGCTACTGGTAAAAAAGACGTGAAGTATTGGTTTCAAAGGTTGTTAAAACTTCAATATTTCATTGTTTCTGAACTTTTTATGAAATACATGTTTGGGACTCTTGTGGTTAGCAGCTTCACATGTACAAAGCTATGATACTCTGAAGTTATGGCAGTTTATTCTCGAAGATAGTTCATTGATTTGGTTTATTACTTTGATGCGTCCAACCACCATTGTTGCAAAATCTAAGAACAATGTCGCGTGATAACTACTTTTGATGACACTGTAAACATCTTTTCATAGTATAGTGTAGATTTATGGTTGATTTTTGCACAAATTTGTACAAAATTATAAGATTTTGTATTAATATATGAACCTATGAAAACGCCTGAAAAGCTCTAATAACGAAATTCTCCAAGCCACTGCAGGGTGGATCCATTCACCGTTGTTCGAGCGACGGCGCGATATGCTAAGACCACCATAAGTGCTGCAAATGTTATTTTATGTTTATATTTATCTTTATTGTTATATTTATGTTTATATTTATAATTATTTTCATGTTTATATGGTAGAATGGGGTCTGCACTATATAGCCATTGTACTGGAAGAAAATAAAATATAAAATAAAAATAGATCTAGAATATGTTCATTTATTTCTTTAGCCGAACGGTTTGGATAAGTCAAAATAAATTAATAAGAATAATAATAATAAGAATCAGGGTTTATTAACAAAAATCACAATTACTTTTTCTACTACATACATACTAGGTACAACCTGTTTTAAGGCAGACATTTTAATGCAAAAAATAATTAATTACATTACTACCTACTTGGTAGTTTACTATACAGTTATACAATATTAATTTATTATTTAGGAATGTATTTTGAGTAAATTTTCCGATTTTTCTCGACCTAAACCCAGTAACCATTTTTTTACAGATTTATTAAATTGAATCCGGGTCATGGTTTGGGTAATCTTTGGGTAAAATATTGAATATTTTGGGGCCCAGAAACCTGAAATTTCCTAAAGGCAATATTTATTTTTACTTATTTAAACAATCAATATACATAAACCTACAGTTTACATACATATCATCAGTGTGGCCATATATAAAACAAAGCGTAGTCACAAGTAAAAAATGAAAATCCTCAAATCAACCACTCTCTAGGGGGAAGAGAAAATTCAGAATAGCACCCCTGGTTTAATTCCTGACAGGATTGACTGAAATATTTAACCCTAGAAAGAAAACCACATAATGAATCGGGTTGTGGTCCCTTGACTAGTGTCTTGGACTCACGGCTCAAAGGGCCGAGGTTCGAATCCCACTCTATCCTAACTTGATTTTCATTTTCTAATAGTGAGTTATTTTACAACTCGTTGAAAATGGCCCTCAAAATGAAATATTTGGGTAAATCATAAAAACGCAAATATTTATTTTAAAAAAAAAGTATATTAAAGACAACCGTACGTCGATTCGACGTGTATATGCTTGAGTACTTACATTTCGGATTGTGTATAATATGCTTGTGTTAGTGGTAATCTATCACTATAAATATCACTGTTTTATTAGTAAATGAAAAACGCTAAGGTTTATTTGCACTTTTAATATGAAATATTTCTTTTATTAATTTGTTGCAACAGAAAAGGAAACATTTTAAGAAGGAAATATGGAATTCTAGGCATTTATAGGGCTTATGACATGTCACCGGCTAGTTTTCCATATCCCTTTCTCATAATTTCTCCCCTCTCTGTTGCAAGAAATTCAGAACTTAATAACTCCCTAAAGAGGAAATCCAGCCTGTCTACAAGCATTTGGACACATTCAAAACATTAATATATTTCATTTCATTTATTCATATTTTTCTTCTTCTAGTGCCTCGCTGGGTCCCTTCGATGTTGGCGATCACTACAGCGAAAGCATATGTATCTGTCCTGAGTTTATTTTACATTTCGCAGCCAGGACGACTGCTTATTGATGCACTCGCCGTAGTGATTCCTGAGAAAATATGACCAAAGTGGTTTCCTGTTGCCTTCTCTGGTGGATTTTCTGTCGGGGTTACCTTCCCTTAGCTGGTTGGTTTTGGTTTTGAAGCGCCAAAAACTCGCCTTTCATCATCTCGTTATCTGCTGCGATCACACCGTTATGAGTGTGATCCCATTGCCCGGGGTTCGCGACGTGGACGCTAACGAGTTGGACTAGTTAGTAGTGTTGCCGGTGGAATGCAACTGGGCGTTCGCAGCATTTTAAAGAATCACATTCTCCAGCAAGATGTGACTCACTGCGACCCTACTGACAGTTTGAACCCCAATTCATATAAAGACACATATTAAAAAAAAAAAAAACGTATCCTAACTCTATGAGGCCAAGAGCCCTGTGTTGTTATGTTTTTCTTTACGGTATATTTTTTTTACTACCTCTAGGTAATACCTAGAACATAATTTATCATGCAACTATGCTTGAGACCTCCATTTGCTATCATCGTCATCATCATGTCACATGTTTTAAAAAAAAAATTGTTCACTCCGCTTTATTTAGAAACCGTTTTACGAAACAGTTTCATTTGTGAGACGGCAACTGTTACTGTTATTCTAAAACCTACAATATAATCGCAAATATTACATACATAATCATTTATTTATGCTTTATTAAGTTAGTTCATAACAACAATGTCTCGAGTATGTCCAAGTGTATGCAGACTGGCTGGATTTCCTCCCTAGGGAGTTATTTAGATCTATATTTGTTGCAACTGAGAGGGAAGATATTTTGAGAAGGCAATATGGAAGTCTAGGGTTGAGGAAATGTGGATGTTTAAACATAGGCATAAAGGTGAATGTTACACGGTGTGTAAAGTGGCCAATTAAAACAGCCTGGGCTATTTGCGTAAATTTAGATTTAAACAATTATTTTCTAGGTTGTACATAAACAAAATCTGTTAGTTAAGGGCTCAATGAGGGAGGGGGGGTGCTGATTTGAAGCCGTATTGGTGGTAATAATCTTTATCAAATTAAAAATAATTAGTTAAATAATAAGATAATACAAATAAAATACTGAATAAGCACATACTACTACAACTACTACCATCACGCCATTTCCCCGTTAGGGTAGGCAGAGAGAATGGACCGCCACACACGTCTATCTTGGAATATATTCCTATCTTCTTCCACATTCATACATCTTGTCATACATGCCCTTCGGTTCGATATGCTTTTGACGTGACCAGACTTAAGATTTTGGTTAATCTGATCATGCCACGTCGTCCTTGGTCGTCCTTGTCTCTCGTTACCGTTTATTTTCGCCAAGTATACTTGTTTTACCATTCTTTTGTCGTCCATTCGTTCTACATGACTAAACCATCTTAGAGACCCTTTCTTATCTTATCAGTTATACTTGACTCAGATTTACGATCTTGCCTAGTTTTGGGACTAAAACTCCGTTGTGCACTATCAGTTTAGCTTCGATTGGCATATTTTTATTAGCGATTACTGTGCTTAATACGTCGTTCATTTTGCTGCCCGCATTCACTCTCCTTTCAACATCTTTTTCTGCTCTTATGCACATATATTATAAAATAACATATATTTATATGTATTTTATAGTTTTTATGCTTTAAAAAGTAAAATAGTACTTAAAAATTGCAACTAAAAAAGTATAATCAATAATATTTGGAATTTGTCTAAATGTTTCATTGCAAAAAACCAAAATTTGTTAAAATTACGACATGTATAAAAACAGATATGGAGATCGGAGAACATTTTAAATAAGAATTAGTAACTATATTTTTAAAAAAGGAATAACCCGCTAAGCCTCTATTTTAGAGGCTTTACATCAGGTGGGAATGTTTCATTTTAACTCTTATATATTATTATAAAATTGATATTGAGAAATGATAATGAAGGTGAGGTGCACACGGATTGATGAGCGGATCAAGCCAAGTAAAAAAGTCGTACCTCAAGTGTAAAACCGTTTTATGAACAAATAGTGCAGTTTAGAGATGTGGGGGTTTGAAGATTTTAATTTGCTTGAAATGTTTTTTTTATGTTTTTTTATGCGTCAATGTTTTAATTTAGACTTAGTTCTATAATTGTTTTGCATTCGAGCCTAAACAATGAGAAATTAGCACTTACTTTCGTTTTACACTTACAAGTGTTTTTATTTGTAAGTGTTATATGATTTTTGTTTAATATATATTTAAGGCAAGTTTCAAAGCGATGTAAAATGTTTCCGTCGAAATGTACAAAAATTGTGAAATACCAATCAAATAATTTGAAATGATTTTTTTTTTTGTGAAAATCACAATATTATATTGTTAGATCAGCGTCAGCACCTTGTACGAGAATAAACTGTTATCTAGATGAATGCCAGCGAAATTCACGGGTATTTATGTCATTGAAACTGCCATTAAATGGCTTTTAAAATCATAGATTACGCTGATTCTGAGCACCAATCTGTAGCCCGGCTCTTCTGACTATCAGTTTATAATACTGCTTTGTTATATCAGAGTTATAATGCTGTAATCGAACCAAAATTGTAGGCTTTGAAGTACAAGGTAACGATCGCTTAATCCTAAAACGCAGGAGCTAACATCAATTTACTCAGAATTATCTCGTTCAATCGTGACGCAATGAAAATCTAAACTAAAATACGTTGGTATTTTTATAAAAGAAAAGAAAAAAAATAAATCTTTTTCCCATCAAAATCTTCACTCCATTTCCTATGAGTTATCATTTAACAAACATATGGTAAACTTATTATTATTCTTAGTGGTGTGGGTCAGTGCTATGCAAGCTCCTGACGTCACTGCAACCTATGAAGATCTATTGTGACGGGTCCCCGTGAATAGTTCTTGCCCTTCAAGCCCAGGTCCATAAAGAGCCTGGCTACTGTGTGGAAGGCACCAGTTTATATTTTGCTTAATCTCCCCCTCCAAGCCCAGATCCGTAAAGTATCGGGCTATTTTGTAGGGTGCGAGCTCTTTAACATCCTCAGGTTAACCAGTGATCCCCGAGGATGAGGCTTCTTTTATAATGTAAAGCATCACATTCACATATAATGTGTGTAAGTGTTTCCTTATCTGCACTGCAGAACCTACATCTGGAAGTTTCGGAAAGGTTCATTCTAGCGAGGTGTTTGTTTAACCTGCAGTGCCCTGGGCGGGCTCTGGTGATAACCCTTTTGATTTTGGCTGAGCCTCGAGAGCCTGATTAAAGGGTACTCAAAAGCAAAACTTTGCGAGTAGCCTTTTATCAGTTCCTTCGCATGGTGCTGACCTGGTACTCTTTGCCAGAGCATGACGCTCTGCTTCCTGGCCCATGACCTAAGCTCATTACGAGGAGCACATTTAAGCAACCCACAGTAGAGTTCAGGGTCTATTGGGTTTGACTCAGATCACATTTTGAAACACTGAAAATATTTTTGATATATTTACGTATACCTTTTTCCACATAAGCATACCTTTTTTTCTAGCAAAAGCTACCTTCGACATCAATTTTCTAATATTACTAGCTTTTATTTTACATTAATATAAGTTAACTTTTGATTGTTAACATATTTTAATTTGTTTATTTAAAAAAAGCTAACTTTTTTACCGATCTAAATATAATTCACTTTATTTTATTTTGCTTAACTTGATTATTAATTATGTTAAATTATATATTTTGCGCTTTAAGTGCTAATATTATGAAACATTGCCAAAAAAAAACATTTTAAATATATTTGAAATGACAAATTTGTTGAAAATCATAACCGAAATTTTATTCAATCTTAACAAAAATACATTTCTTATTGAAGTTTCAAGAATTTTTTTAAAAACCATTACATACGTACATACTTTTAATTTTTTTTTTGAGAAATCTTTAAAAATAAATTGTTTACGTTATTAAAAAACAATTCCCTTTATATGATTGGAAGATTCTAAAAGATTTTCGAATGAATTGCTGTCGAAAGACGATCTCTCGAGCGAATGTGTGAGGAAACTATGTACGATAGGTGCACAAATGTCGAGATCAGCATTATGTAAGGCGAATATAAACACTATCGACAAAATCCACGTTGGTTTGGAAATGTAGATCGAATGGACAACAAAAAAGATTCACAATGCGAATGCTGATGGATGCAGAAAACGAGGAAGACCGTGAAAGACGTGGTATAACCAGCTCCAGCAAACACTAAAAGACATACATGTCAAAAGTCTGAATAATGCGCGTGTGGCCACGAGAAGATGCATGAATGTACAGGAAACGAGGTATGTATTGAAATACAGAGAGATATGGCATTCTATTGTCTCTGTTTATCCCTACGAGAAAAAGACATGACAGTTTGTTTTTTTTTTCTAATCGATTTGTAAATAGAACTAACGGTAGTTTTGTCTTAGTGAATTAAGACAAAGAAGACTAATAAATAAAAAAATATTTAAAATTTCATTGTTTTACACAACAATTAGGTAATTTAAATATTCTTTCAAACGCTCCTCATTTTTCAAAATTAAAATATTTAGAAAATATAAATCTGTATTTATATTGTAAAAGTTTGTGCAAACTAATGAATTGTTTAAAAACGTCTTTTGGTTTTAGCTTAACCTATCCATCTTTTCTAAAAAAAATAATAAGAAATGACATATTTTTAATTTATAATAGTAGGTACCATATAGACAATACGATTCCAAATAGTCAAACTGATTATTTACGCTATAAAATAAAAATATTTTCTTTATTTATATATTCGAAAATTAAATTGAATTTTTGACAAAACCATAAAATAAAGATATAATTAAATTGTGTTTAAAATTTTTCGTCGATGACTGCGCTGAAATTTTTTCAAAATGTCGTTTAGCATATCCATAACCCAATTTTGCATTTAAGTGATTTTTCAACAATGCCACGCCAGCTGTCTATTTATATTTGATTTGCAAATATGATTTAATTAATTAATTAAAATTAATTAATTCAGAAAATGATTAATTGCTTGTTTGTGACAGCCCTGATTCCGCCCGTCAGCAGGTGATAAAAGTGGGAGCGTCAGTGGCGCGCCCCATAAGCCGACACTATCAGCGCTATCATCAGACATGGCGCTCTCTCTACTGATTGTAGCGCTTCTTGCTATCCAGGTCAGTCACCAATGTGTTTAAACTTACCGCCAAGTGTTCGATTCATCAAACTTTGTGACAGTCGCTTAAGAAAGCATATTTTTTGTGACAGTCTATTAAAAAAGCATTATTCTATGTGCCAGCCGTTTATAAAAGTACATTTTTGTGACAGTCGCTTAGAAAAGTATATTTTTTTGTGACAGTCTATTAGAAAAACATCATTTTATGTGACGATCGCTTAGAAACGTACATTTTTGTGTTAGTCGCTTATAAAAGTATTATTTATTGTGACAGTCTATTGAAAAGGCATAATTTTATGTGACGGATGCTTAGAAACGTATATTTTTATATCGGTTGCTTATAAAAGTATTTTTGTATCGGTTGCTTATAAAAGTATTTTTTTTGTGATACACTTAAAGAATTATCATCTTTTGTGACAATCATTCCATGTGATGGTTGCTTAAGAACATTTATTGTTATGTGAAGTCGCTTAGGATTGCATATTTTTGTGAGAGTATCTTAAAAAAGTATTGTTTTTGTGGCAATAGCTTAATATAGTCAAAATTGACGGAGTTTCAAAAGAAAGCATTAATTTGAGTGAGTCAGCCAAAATCTGGTTTAAAAAGGCATCATTTTTAAAGCCGTCCACTTACAAAGAGTCTTTTTGTGAAAATCACTTTTTTTGTAGAAAAATAGAAATATTGGCATTTTTATGATTTACCCTAATATCGATTATGTTTCGGGCCATACTTAACAAGTTGTAAATAACTCACTATTAGAAAAATATCATTCAAGTTTGGGTAGAGTGGGGTTCAAACCTTGAACCTCTGATCCTTGAGTCCTCAACACTAGCCACTGAACCACAAACCGATTTAAAGAACCGCTTCGAAAAGTGTCAACTTTGTGGTAATTTTCAATTTTAGTCGTTGCGTTTTTAATCATTACTTGAGGATATCATTTAAAATTAATTCAATACATACATTCAATTATTTGGTAATACAGTCACTTAAAAATGCATATCAATAATGTTTTTTTTATCAAATTTCAACTAACGGGAACTGTTTCAAAAGATTTCTCTACAATTAAAATTCATATTTCAATGTTTTATACTGTCACAGCTCTCATAAATAACTTAAATCATCCTTCATTTCAAAATCACATTTTTAAGCAGCTTATCAATATTTCATCAATTACTGTGTTATTTTATTATGTGAATATTAGTCTTTAGTATTTAATACTAACCACATTTAAGAAAAAAAAATATGCCATATCTAAACTTTTATATTTTCCTTTGATTTGCATAACTGCGCATTTAATACAAATTAAGAATCAGACCAAAAAACATTTTCTCTTGTAATTTCATCAATAACATTTGTGATAATTGCTTTTGTGAATTATATGCTTTAAAAATGTTATATTGTATTCAAATAAGACGAAATCTAACTTCGTAACCATTCTTTTCAATATCAGTGCTTTTTTTTTTCTTTTGTTTAATATTACTAAATTTAAAACTCAAAATAATAAATTGATTTTCAAACCTATTTAAACCCGAAATTTCAATTCGTATCAATATCGGATACTCATTAATGACATTTTCTAAGTATATTGTCTAATTTTGCTAAAGCCTAGCTTAATTATTAGAAATAATTATAAAAATAACATTTTTATAAAGAAATAATAGTAAAAGTAATTGTAATCCTGATAAACCGTGACAATATCATCTCACAACTATTTTATTATTTATTTTTATCGACAATAACCGATTGTTCAACCCTTAAAAGTCCGTTAATAAATGGACAATACAATGTCGTTTTGTCCCAGGACTCGACCAATGCCCAATAGCCATTTTTAGGACAACATATTGTTCCGAGACATTGCCATTGAGACAGACGGGCAGGCGGATTTACGCGGATCAATTATTATCCCCACAACCGCGTGTGGCCACATTGTCCTTGTGTGAAAACTCCGAGACTGGACTTTATGACAATAGCGATTAGTTAAACGCGTGTACTTCACTGCCGCATATTTCTAAATAATCCTTTTAATTTTTAAGTTCATTCTTTAACAATTCCAATGCACTTTGGTATAAAATAAACAGTATTTTTCGTGAACTCGCTCATAATAAATGCCGCCGCGTTTACATTTTTGCCGTGCTCTCATGTGAACTGCGGTCGATTTTTTTTATTGTCCCAGCGCTCTGTCCTACGCGGTCAGGCTGTTCACTGTTCACGGAGCTGGGACAAGACAATATTGTCATATCTATCGTATTGTCCACATGTAAACGATACTTAACTCTTGCGTGGCTATAATGTCACATAGTCCACATAAATGTAATACAAGACTAAATATATATTTTTATTAAAGTAATTCGACGTTACGCCACCGTTGAAAAATGTTTTTTTAGCAAGGTCTTTAAAAAGTTAAAATAAGAGTTCTAGGTTATTTTTACTAACCCGACTTGACAAAAGTGCTTTTTAAATATTTATTTTAATCATTTAATTTAAATATTGTTTTAAACTTTTAATGGGCACTGGATTGGCTCGGCTTTATCAGGGATGTCACAATTCCTATACATTTTGAAAACGTTTTTAATTTTAACAGTACAAAGGCACAAGGATGAATATGATTCAATTTTAACTATATTTACGAGTATATACTTGATATCAAATTCACCATTAATGTGCTATTTTTAACTTATTCAATGCGGTGAGTCCGAGGTTCTAATTTCAAACCCCGATCTACCACAACTTGTTTCCCATTTTCTTGCAAAGTTATTTATGTCTAAAAGAAATTAAAATATTTTGATAAATAATAAGAACGCAAGTATTTTCTTTTATTGTTTTTTTTTATAAATGTGTATAGAATACATTCTGAGAGCGAAATTAATTTTGATAAAATAATCTTCCTGTGTGTTATCTCATATTAAAATTCAATTATTCACTTATATTATTAACATATTTTTATTGGGTTGAGTGCATTTGGTAAAAAGTTAAATTTTGTCTCCTTTTGACATGACCAGGGATACAATAGCGGGGTAGAAAAGAAATAAATTTGGGGATTTATATTTTTTGCATGCGAGTAAACTTTGCCACATATTATATATGCTCACACTGATGATTTAAAGTCAAATAAATATGAACCCGTGAAATAAAGCGACCTTAAATATTTCTTAAAACTTTAACTAGGTTAAATTGACCAAACCGTTTTCGTTTTTTTCCGTTTTTAAAGAGTTTTTTTATATCATTTGACGCTTAATCATCGGTGTGGCCATATGTGAAGCAAAAATTAGTCGCACGCAAAAAATAAATATACCCAAATTAACACCTCTCTCGGGGGTAGAGAAAATTTATAATACTACCCCAGGTATGATATTTTGATTTCATCATTCGTAACCCTGTCATACATGTGAACGTAATTATGCCATGGAAAAGTGAAACTGAAATAATAGCACTTTTGTGAAAAGAGTAAATTATCAAATCTACACATTAGTTGGAATGTTTTTTACTTTGAAAAATGATAAAAAGAGCATGAATCGTTTTTTTCATAATTAAAAAAAATATTAAATGGCGTATTTGACCAATTTTAATGATTTTTGAAGCCTGGCTGACTACACAAAATAAGATGTGCTTATGCAGAAAACAGCCAGCCCAAATAAAACTCTGTTATATTTTGTGTCATTGTGTATTGATGATTTTATTTCATATATACTTAATTGTAAATAATCACTTCATTCATTTGTGTTAAAGGCGTTTTGGTGATTTTTTAAAGTCTGGCTGACCATACAACCTAAAATATGCATTTTGCTGGAGACAGCCAGATCTAATATGCTTTATTACAACATATTTTTTTGTTAAGGGTATTTTTTAATTAATAATTTAAAAAATTGATACACTTCATTTTTTTAAGCAAACTAGATTTCTGGAGGCATTAATATTCCCATTGGCGTCCATGCCGTAAGATTTTTTCTAGTGCTCTGAGTGTTTTATGTAAATTGAGAAATGCCGTTTTTATGATCAACACTGTTTTCAAAACATGATTATTACAGTTTTTAGTATGAAAGCGGTCTGTCTGTTTGACAATATATTAAAAAGGCATAATTTCATGTGACAGACGCTTAGAAACGTACATTTTTGTATCGGACGCTTATAAATGTATCATTTTTTGTGATAGCCGCTTATTTCTTAAAATTGTCATTTTTTGTGACAGTCTTTTCATTTGATGGAAGTTCAAGAACATTTATTGTTTTGTGAATTTGCTTAGGATTGCATATTTTTGAGACAGTCTCTTGAGAAAGTATTGGTTTTGAGACAATTGTTTGAGAATTTTGAAGCAAGAGTTTCATAAGAAAGCACTTTTTTTAGTGAGTTAGCCAAAAACCTGGTTTAAGAAAGCATTCATGCCATCCACTTAAAAAAGAGTCGTCTCTGAGAAAATCATTTTCCGTGAAAGCGGTCTGGCTGTTTTTAGCAGAACATAAAATTGACCTTACATCACCTATTAACACCAATATTTTTTCTCTTAAATTGTGGACTGGCTGGACGAATTGTGTCTGCATAACTTTTTTGATTTGAACAGAGTTCACTCGGCTTTCATTTTTCCTCTGCAGTTCCATCTTTCACTTTCAAACATAAGTGATGGGGATATCATACGTCATCGCAAGACCGTGTGTTGATTTTATCGTCTGATGACTTATTTTCATAGCTTTGAATTGATTTTAATAAAACAAAAGCTTTTCTCGTTCGGCAAAGAGCAATTTTTCCACTTATGTGGGCCCCGCCAAGGAGACTCGTGTCCTCGTATGCGGTATGCGGCATGTGGTGGGCAAGCTGTTTGAAAAGAATGAATAATATTTTTGCTTGTGTACTTAATTTACACGCTTAAAAATTGCACAGCACCAAATTGCACACCACATCGCCATTTTAACAGCCCGTCGATTTTAACTATCCACTTGTTTAAATATAAATAGATTAATGACTGTTTAATCAACATATTACAAATAACGAAATCAAACTACGAACGTCAATGGTCGTTTGATTTATTGGAGAAAGAAACACCTGTGTCTATAATATTGTTCCACATATTATTGAACGTTCCCATACAAAGACTGCATTTAATCAAACAATGACAGATACTTTTTTATAAAAAATAACGTCAAACCATGTTTATTCGATACAAAACATTTGTGTAAATAAATGTTTTGTGTCAAGTATTTATTTATCTTAATACTCCAACAAAAATAATTCAAGTATATTATATAAAATTACAACATTCACATTTTTGCATGCATTTTCGAAATATTTTATATTATGAATTTTTTATGCATGTGGGCACTCCACTGGACCCATAGGCGCGTTTCGGAGTTTTAAGTCTTAGTGCACTTGAACCAACCAATGACAGGCCAACAAGCCTTGTTAATGCCTTGATCTTTATATTCCCTTATCAAATATGTTCTCTATTTTTGTTGTTATAAGTAGATTTTAAAAAACAAAAAACTAATTTTTAAAATGTATTTTTTAAAGTACCTAATTAGATTTTTTAATCAAATATCAGCAGATTACAACAGATATAGAGAACATATTAGACAAGGAATATGGAAGTCTAGGCATTTACAAGGTTTTTAATGCTCTGCCAAACAATAGGGAAATATTACTTTTATTTTTCATTTTTAAAATTATATTTTTTTGCTGCATAAAAAATATTTTAATATGTGAATTTTGAATTCCTGCAAAAACGGTCGTTGCATTAGCCGCACCCCTAATACGTCATGATCCATGTTAATTTTGAACTATGTTCCTGACCGTTAAAATTTTTATAGAACATCGTTACGAATCTTGACGTCACAATTATCAATGCCAAATATGTCGCGTTTTTGTAGTGACATGTTTTTTATAATTTCTTTTTTTAATTTATGGATGAAAACATTTGTCGACAATATCCATATTGATTTTGAAAATTAATTATTCTAAATTCATTTTGTTTATTTTTATTGACTTTTCACCCTTGCGAATCATCTATGGTCCAGGCAGTTAAATCGCAACTGAAATCCCGCATCTTTTGTTTATCATACCCTCCATTCTTAAATCAAAAAAAATAATATGTAAAGTTACCTTAGTTAGTTAAAGCAAAAAATTGTTTGGCGCTTTTATTGCGGATTGACGTTCTAAAATTTTTGATAATTTTTTTTTTATCAGAAATATAAGCAGAACGAAATAACAATTTGAACATTGCCTTGCTTGTCTATAAGCAATCAAATATGGGAGAAAGCATCATAATGTTCAAACAAACAAAACAAATCATATTTTTTTTGCAAATCGCAAAGGGCACTGAATCGGTACACCAATCGCAGCGTATCCTGATCATTTTTGTGTTACAAGTAAAATGATCAGTCGGGCCCGAGTCCACAAAATCTGACATGAGGCCCACAACATGGTTTATTTATTTATTTATTATGGATAACTTATATAGCGCCATTTTCGTAATAAAATACCTCAAGGGCGCTTTACATGGTGATTCTATTGTTAAGTTAATTTAATTGAAGCTTTTAAATTTGTAATTTAATTAAAATAATTTATTTTGTTGTCACGTGCTACGGATTTATTCAAATGATTTAGAGAACAAGTGGGTTTTAAGTTTTTTCCGAAACATCACTTATTACCAGTGAAATTCCTATTTTAGTAAACAATTTACATAAAAAGGAAAGTCAAAAGACACCCCTTAAAAGTGAAAGAACAGTCGGAAAATATGGTTTATCAAACATTAACTTGAAATTTTTTCAACCTTGTAATGATTAGAAATTAAATTAACATCATCATCAAACCTTTATCCGCATCTGACGGTGCTTATCAACATAAAGGTATTTTTTACTACCATTAAAATCGCATCAAGAAAAATTAAAACATAATTATTCTAATTATAGGTATTAATAATATTACTTTTTATTTTACTCAATTTTCATTTATTTTTTTCACCAGTGCATAAATACAATTGGAATCACACAGAATTTTTATTATCATAACAAAAATGCGCTTTTACCGAGAAACGGCATAGAAAAACTCAAATCTGTTTTTGTCTACCCTATAAATTTAGCAGTACTAAATTAGAGAATTATCAATTCAAAGTATTAAGTCAAATTTCGCTGCTTTACAGTAAAACTTTGATGATGTAAAACAACTTTTGATATAATTTGAATAAATTTGTTCTGATAAGCTACTTGTCTATGACATTTTGTACACAAAGGCAATTTCATTGGACAATTCACAATCACTTTTTTAAAAAATATCTGTGGTGTTATTTGTGTCTGTATAATGAATACCCACCCCGTTATCAACATTTATGTTCCTGTTATCTTTGTTTTAACAAAGATCTTTGATTTAAGAGCTTTTACTTTGCAACAATGAGCCTTCAAATTAAAAAATGTAATAGCCATGAAATGAAACAATTCTTTATAAAAGAAAATTAAGACGTTGTATCTTATTAGGTTAATTATGTCTTATTTGCTTATTTCAAATATTTTTTTTGTTTCTGATTTCAGGGCGCCAACATTGTTGCATCATGTGGCGTGTCACCGTAAGTATTAAAAATATTTTTAAAAAACTATGTCATTGTTATTATTTTCTTACCTGCATACGGTTATACTTTCAATGAATATAACCATATTTCATTTTTCTCATTATTAGTCAAAACGTCATTTTATTTTCTGAAAAAAATTAACAATGCACTTGTTACCTCCCCTCTATTTATTTAATTAATTATTCAAAATTAAAATATAAATAAAAAATAAAAAGAAACTTATGTTTGCAATAGGTTATATTAATTTTTCATTTATTTGTCATACATGAATATGCAGTAATACCAACTTTATTAAAAATAGAAAACGTTTAATGTAAAGGATAAATTTACAAAAACGAGTATTGGGATTTAATAAGGCATCCGAAATAAAATACTATTATTCTACTTCCATTTTTTAAATAAATTCAAGACATTTTTTAAATATGTACAAAAGTATAGAGGTGCAAGATTGTTAGCGTTTTGTCTTGTTACATTATCAAAACTCAATAGTTTTATTATACACTATTGTATATATTTTAAAAATAAAAGTAGAATGTAATCCAATAACAGTTTTCTGTTTGGATATTTCACCGAATTTTAATATGGCGTTTTACCAATTAACTACATTCACAATAAATAAACAAAAGAGGAAATTATTTCATCAGAAAGTATTAATACATGTTAAAATTATTCATACCTTATGCATCAGTGAGAAATATATTATAAGAAAATTATTATCGTAATTTTATAAAATCGAAATATTTTTACGGAAGAGAATACAGTTTTGTGTCTGAAAGCTAACTAGAACCCTGGACGGGTGTATTTGACTCGATGGCTAATATCAGATTAAAATCCTAAAAAAAAAAATCGAGTGGGAAATGTCCGCCTCATGGTGTTTGAGCGTTCGTCTACCGAGCTTGAGGTCCCAGGTTTGATTCCTGGCAGAGTCGAGGTTAAAAATTTGTATTTTAGGTGTTTCTACCCTGCAATGTTTCATTGTCTGTGTAAGTCTGATCACCTTATCTTCAAGTAACCGATCGAGATACGCCGTATTTGTTGTTTCAATGCAGTTCAATGTTGTTTTCAATGCATCAACCGGGATTAACCTTCCTCCTAATCAAAAGTTATATTTTGGTACTATTTTTCATGGTATTGTGCTCGTCATTGATGTTTCTAATCTTGCTGTTTCTTCCGCAGTGATGTTTTGGAAGCCACTTGGGATTTGATCGAAGATGGCGAAGTTGAACCCTATGCTCTTCTCTTGAAGCAGTCCGTCATCAATGAAGGTGGACTCTATGGATTGGCCGCTACCGTTACTGGAGTCGGTGAATTGGCTTGGCCACGACCAGCATCTGGCTGTGGACACTCCAAAGTAAGAACATCACTTTGAACCAAATGTTTAAAGCACACGTTTTAAATTTCGTATGGCTTTAATAAGATCTTAAAAGATAATGATTTTCTTAGAAAGAGAACATTTTACAAGACCAGTGACCGTCAAAAGCTACCGGTTTAAAAGCCATTACTATTAAAAAAACAGCCTTGTAAAAAAACTATTTGTATTCCGATCAATAAGCTAATACTTTTTAAGTTTTTTGTAAATATTTCTTAATCAAATTGCTAATACTTTCAATACTAAGCATTATTCTTGAACTTTGATTATGTTGATATCTCTTGATAGTTCCTAGCAGACATCTTCAAAGAGGGTTGAATGATTTTGTCTAAAAAAAAAACTAGCATCTTGGCATTTCTGCCTAGGAATATCTACAATTATGTACTAAAATTGACTTAACATTCATTGCATAATCATGTTTTTTCCGAAGTCTTTACAAAATTCCAATATTGATTTGAAATTTCTTGGTTTCAGATCATCAACGCCAACGTTGCCTTGAACGCAGGAACCCTCGGCTGGGGACAACTTGAAGACGCAATTGACAGTTACGCAGTTGTTTTGGCTCAGGCCGTCGATAACCTCCGAATCCTTGGTCTCAGTTGCATCATCCCTGCTCCATGGGTAAGTACCAAAACATCCCCAGTCAAAGTTATATTCCAAATTCAGTAGAGGTTATCATTATTAAGTTATCATTACGATACATCCGTTAAAACTAGGATTCTCCGTTAGTTTAAAATGTTTTTTTTTGCCTATTTTCGAAGACAAGCCTTTTGAAAACATACTTGTGTTTTTCAAAATAGTATAAAGAGATGAATTGAATTTTTGCTAAATTTTGAATGGTTTTTTTTACTTCACCATCATATTCAATTTTTTGAGGTGTTACTTTATTCAATTCAAGTTTATGATTTCTATTTGTTTTTATTTGTTACTACAAAGAAAATGCTAGAACCTTATTAAATTATAATGATTATTGCCAATAATAATTATAATTTAATCTAACTGTACCTATTATTGTACTGTACTATTAATCTATCTATTGAAAAAAAAAATACATGTTTTACTTTTTGTGTACTCATATTATATTAATTTTCTCTTGATCTGGGGTTACTTCGTGTGCATCCGCTGAAAAAAGGATTTTTAAGAGCCAAAAAAACATTTTTTTTCATAAGTTCTTTTCATTATTATTGTTATTTTTATTTTTTTTACAAATAGAATTTTGCGTAATGGCATTCCAAGAGTACGCCTTTTTTTATTTATTTTTTTGCATTGCATTTACTTACATTTAGAATACTTTAATTGGTATGTAGTTTTGATTTATTTGTAAATATTGTTTTTTTTTACAATGACTGTTGATTTTTTCAAATAAATAAATTCAAAGAAAAACACATTTAAATCATCTTACTTATTTATATTATTCATGTCATTGATACTGTTGACATAATATTATGCAATAACAGTACTGGACCGAAATAAAAACCTTGCTGAATTCCTCTATGTGAAATTTGTTTGAGAATATTATTTTCTGTACACGAGTTCTTAGGAACATCACAGCGCAAATCCCTTACATGATTGAAACGTAAAATCTTGTTTGAACGCATTGATTATTCGTATTTCAGCCCACCCTAGAAAACTCCTGCTCTGACTACGGACGAATCTACGAGTTTGAAAACAGCTGGGACCTCGCTCCAGTCAGCGGAGGAGTGCGATGTGCCGCCCGTCGTCTATACACCGCCTTCGGATCCCGAGCCAACAATGTTGGTGCTGCAGCTACCAGCGCTTCCACTATTCCAGCTCTCTCCATCTTCGAAGACATCGAAGGAGAACTTTTGGAAGTGAGTGTTATATTTTGAACATATAAAATTACAGTTTTAGTCAAAATTGATGGGAGTGGAAACAATCTTCTGCTCTGAGTAACATTTTTTTTAGATCTATTATTAAATTTATCTATATCCGGGCGGATGAAGAAAACAATTTTGTTAAAAAAATTGCACCGGAATCTTAGAGTTGTATTTTTGACTCGATGACTACTTTCATGTACAAATCCTGAACAATAAAATTGTGTGGAGAAAAGTCTGTCTCGTTGGGTGGTGAGTGGTTGGTGTGTTCGTCTACCATACCTGAGGTTCTCGGTTCGATTCCCGGGAGAGTCAAGATGAAATACATGTTTATTAAATATGCACACTGCAATATTTTACTGTCCCTGTTACTATTTTGTCTTTAATTTACCTACAGAGTCTATTTAATATTTTAAATTTATTATTTCATTTAAATTATTTATATCACATTTAAATGAATTTAAACATACTTTTGATAAAACAAAAACACATAAAAATTTTACATGTAGGACATAAAGGTCAAAAGTTAGACAGATTAGAAATTTTAGAAATAAATAGGATAAAAAATAATAGTGATAGAATTTTAATAAATCAGCAAATAGAATTTAAAAACTCACCCTTAGTTAGACCCTGTACATTGTAATAAAACAATAAATATATTTCAAATAATAGAATATTTTCTTAAAGTACACCGCCGCCAACACATGTTTCAATAATTTGTCTCACTCTGTTCCATTGCAATATTCCGTATTGTATCTTTTTCAACTTATTTTTAAATGTACCTACACTTAGATAATATTTCGTTTTATATAAATTACCCTTACACTGTATAATATTCACCAGTCTGAAGATGCCCATTAGAGGGTGAAAGCGCTAATTGGTCAAAATAAATAAGTTGAAGTGTACCAAGTATTTTTAAATTAATAACTTATATGGAAATATAAGTTATTACATCATTTAAATTTATCGTTGTGTGTTTCCAATTACGTCACCTCAACTAAAAACAATGTTTTATTTTCAGTACTTGGATGTTGTCCTTGATTCAAATACTGGATTAAGCTGCAGATCCCAGCAGAGACAGCTCAGAACACTGGCTGGAAGCCTCAAGGCATCCATCTTCAGCGCTGCTGAGGGAGCCAAGCTCTCACTGAGGTCGCGTTGCCACTAAGAGACATAACATCCCAGCCTCTAGCATAGTTACTTACATTTAAGATGAACCGGTACTTAAGATCACCTTACACAAAAGAAACAATTAAATGTTTTAGAAAAGGATCTAATCCAAAAAAAATCTGGCTCTCTTAAATTCCATCCAATCGGCTTCCGTCTGCGGGAAATGTACGACATCATTACTCTTTTACACCCTGTCCTAGTTTCATTCCTTTTCGTTATGTCTTCCACCAAACGTTAGTCAAGGATTAGCAGAATCACTGAAGTTTGATTAATACCAATTAATCTTAATACTTCAATATGAAGTAGCTTTTAAATTTGAATGCTGGTGCTTGCTTTCGTTTATTCACAACCAATTTTGTTTCAGGAACAACATTAAAATGTTTATAAATAAATAAAAATAGTGAACAGTCAGTTTTATTTATTTGGTTTTAACCCCTTTAAAATGTTGAGATGGAAGTAAATTACCATATTTATTATTTTCATTCGCTAATTACCATTTTTTTAGTAGTTCGTGGTCACTTATTTTTACATACGTCAATCTTGAGTGAAATAATCGTGATTTTCTTATAAATAACATTTTTTTCTTCGCCTTAATAAACTTTTAAAAATTAAAAAGAATACTTTTTTATTGGCTTGTTATGATAAAAAAAAACTCATTTAGTACAGTAAATGCTCTAAAAAAACTAATCAAGTATATTTACTGAATGATATAGCTACTAATGTGTATAAAGCAGAGATGGGCATTTCGGTTATTTAAAAGAAATAGCAGTAACAATTTCCGGTCCACAAATTAATCAGTTATGTGAAACCGTATAACAAATAACAGTTTAGAGCAGCGCCAGCGTGGGCAAACAATCTGATACAACCAGATACTGAAACAGTTTCACAAAAATAAATTAAACTGTTTCTGAAACAAAAAAGCAGTCAAGGTTTAAATTGTGAATTGATAATAGCCTGACTAGTTTTTCCTTACAGCAACAGATTGATTTATTTTCGTAATATTGTTTTAAAATAACTGTTTCATATTTTTTCAACCACCTCTAGTGCAAAGTTCTAGGATCTTTGATGATTTGGTTCAGAATTCGAAAGATTGTTTGAAGGGTTGGTGAGGTACGGAGAAATATAAATGCGCGTGTATTGCGCGCCTTTATTGACTGAATGTGACTCGTTCTCGTTCTGACTTCAGCAGTTATACGCGTACATATCAGGGGCGAATCGTCAAAGTAAGCGATTATGCACAGCTTACCATTATATTTGACTTTAAATAATAATAAATTATAGTTACCATGTTAATGGGAAAAAAAAAAAGCAATTGTCATTTATTATAAATCACCGTTCATATCTTTCTACAAAAATATCTATGAAGCGCGCCCAGCGCCAGCGCCCAGCCCATTCTTACTGAACGATGAAACTAGCCGATTACCTCAGCTTATTCTTCCATACAAAAAAGTACACTGTATTTTTCGTCTTTAACCCAAGTCGGCTTTTTTAGTACTAAAACAAACTTGCAGATTACAAATATTTTTAGAAGATTCTCTATTTGGAAACTAGTATTTCGAACATTATTTCCGAAGGACTATTTTTCTTTGATGGGATACCGTTGACATATTATGTATCACAAAGGACAGGTGGCGTTCGCAGTGGCCGTTTTAGGCATTATTAATTTTAAAATAAATTGGCCAGTGCTCGAGTCTTGACAGTACTGTCAACGACAGATCATAATGGAAATATCTGCGGAATGTCATTGTAGTATTTGTCAATAAACTTTTGTTCAAGTATTGTATTAAAATAGTGTAGAATAAAACTGCGTTTATCGCGTGGTTAATAATAATTGTTGTTTGTTTGATTTTCACAGAATTACAAAAAAACTAGTCATTTATAATTACATTACTTACATGTTATGTAAGTACTTATATGTAGTGCAAATTAATGAACATTTTTAATAGATTACCTATGAAATAAATCACGGCTCGCCACTGGTACATATGTGTAGGCGTGGTAGTCGTATGCATTGACTGAATGTGACTTGTTCTATCTGACTTCAGCAGTTATACGTGTACATATGTGTAAGGGTGATAGGGGGTATCCATTGACTGAATGTGACTCGTTCTATCTGACTTCAGCGGTTATACGCGTACATATGTGTAGGCGTGGTAGGGGTATGCATTGTCTGCAAAATCCCTCCCCCTTGGCGTAAACGTCACAATGATTAATAAAAAACATAGATAATACAATGCAATATTTGTATAACATCAATCAAGAAACAATATAATGTTACTTTAGAATGTGAGGAACAAATCACTGCAATTGTTACTATTGATGAATCACTGTACTGCTAGGTTGTGCTGATGATGAAGTGCCAACAAAGTTACTCTTGAATTTGTTAATGTCAATTTTCGTTCGTACCATGAATGCTGACGAGGCAGTTATTCTAGACGTTGGGCAGTTTTTTAAATTTTTATCAACCATCGCAAAAAATGGGCTTTGGTCTCATTTTTTTTTCATTTTTTCAATTCTTATAAATCTTAACTATATAATATAATATAAATATCGATAATGTTGAGTAATGAGGAAGTTCAGTGGTTTTTTTTCTTTTTATTTGTTAATAGACTATTTCGCTATATAGAAGCCAAGCCAAGAACAAAATTATATTCAATTATTAAATATATCCTATTATCAACAATACGATTGTTTTAAGTTTTGTATTTCTGAAATGACTCCGTGTAACGTCTCAGATGTTTTCCACCGCTTATTCTCGATCATTTCTGCCCTTTGGTCCATTGACGGCCAGCAAACCGAAAATCATCCATAACTCTCTCATCATTGGTTGATTCATATGAACCAGTGACGTCGTTCAAAGTTTGTTTTCATCAATATGTCTTCTTTTTTTCGTACATTTTTAGGAAAATTTGCCTTACAATTTAACGCTCCAATTTAAACCGCGCGCAAGAAAACATTTATTGTATCCAATTTCCCGTGGGCTGAAGTTCCTTATTGTAGATATAGCAGGAAGCCAATAAAACGTCGCAGTTCCTCTAATATTTTTTTTTTTTTTAGAAAATAAATATTTGCGTTTTTATGATATACCCAAATATTTCATTTTGAGGGCCATTTTCAACGAGTTGTAAATAACTCACAATTATAAAATGGAATCAAGTTGGGGTAGAGTGGGATTCGAACCACAGACCTTTGGTCCGTGAGTCCGAGACACTAACCACAGGACCACAACCCGATCTGTTTTAATATGCCAGTCTCAAATCTGACTATTGAGAAAGGTGGTCTATCTATGATAAGATGTCAGTTGATAAAAATAAGACAGAATCTGGTATTTCGAAGAAACACTAGACAAACATAATATTGAATATGATTGGAATAAAAGTAAACAAAGGGATGAATAAAGAAAGATTATTTTATGCAATAAACAAAATTATTTATTTGATATTAATTTTTTTTTAATGCCAAGGTAACTTTTAGTTTTTGCATTTAGTTGCTAGTAAATAGTTTTTCTCATTTTTAGTCTTTAGAGCAATGTCCGCATCGTACAATTTGTACAAATCTGAAATCCTTTTAAGTCGATCGAAGCAACAGAATTGCTTAACTTGTGGACTCAACTGCAGGTTGATGGCCTAAAAAAAATTGGTAATGCATTTTTAAAAACCACTTTTTAATAATTGACAGGAAGTTTTGACTTTGAAAATTTGTAAAAGGGATACGCGCTCTGTCTTTTTTTCATACAAACGATAAATACATAATATTTTAAATATCTGCCTTCTAATAACATACAAAATGATAAATCAAACCGCTCATATACGCGTTTGTGTAATATTCATGTAAAAAAGTGAATTGAACAGGAATGTTGCGTCTCATAAAATGAAATAATACGGACCAAAATGGACACCAAGTCGTTGGAACAATAGGCATAATCCCTCAGTCTACACACGTGCGTTTCCAGAAATTCTCCAGCTGCCAGTGGGCCACATGGTGACGGTATCTCTCTAGATTCTCTTCGGACATCTATCTCCCTTTGTTAACCATGGAGTTGATACAGTGTTTTATTTATTTAGTTTTTTATTGCTTACTTCTTAGCATGAACACTTGACAAACTTACTTCTATGCTCTATTTTTTGTAAATTTATTGATATCATTCTAACTTTGCTAGAATTCCCACTCGTCCATGCGCTTTGTAGCTGCACAATGATTGGTTATCTAGCTTTCATATATCAACTTTAAAATACCTAAATTTTGTAAATGGGGTCTAGAATTTCAATCGTCCATGCGCTTAGTAGCTGCAAGACGTCCTGTAATCTAGCTCCTATCTGTTATATTTTTTTATTGATCTTTATTGAAAACGAGGAACTAGAATCCCAACCGTCCATGCGCTCTGTAGCTGCAAGACGTACTGGGATATTTATTAATTGTACAGCGCCCTTGAGGTGATTTTCACAAAAATGGCACCATATAAATTTTCCAACTATATATAAACGTATTCCCGCATATTTTCTCCCTAGATTACGGCACTAAAGTAGTGATTTTTTTAATACACGTTATGTAGTTATCCAAAAGTGGATAAAGATTTATTTATTTACGGTTCCATGAACCTTTCACATAATTACAATAAAACAAATATTAATATTTACATTTATAAAATAAATGTAAATAAAAGAAAATAGCAGTTTTTAAAAAGAGGAAGAGAAAAAAAAAGGAAGGAAACCGAAAGTGCTTCAAAAGGAAAGTTTTAAAGTTTACTTTATGCTTTATGTAAATATTAATACTAAACAATAATGAATTTAAAAAATAATTAAACACTTAAGAGAAAAGAGTTCAAACAAATCTAAAGAACTTACATTATTTAAACTTTTAATTGTTAATTCTTTTTCAAAACACAGGACTTGATCATCGCGAACATCGAATGTTAAGGATCTGGGCGTTAGATTTGTGAGCACCCTGACATTTCATGAATACATAGAGACAATCAGTGGTAATGCATTGAAGATGTTAGGATTTTTTCTGCGTACTGTCAGGGTTTTCGAAAATACCCGCGCACTAAGAACTCTTTACAACACCTTGGTGCGAAGTAGACTCTAGAGCGGCTCGATGATTTGTGGGCCACATGAACTGAAGTACTCTCTTATGATAGAGAAAATCCAAAAGAAGTTTCTGAGATATCTCTACATGAGAGAGTGCGGGTATTATCCTAGGCTCTACCCCACTGAGTTTCTCCAGGGTATGCTTGGCAACAAAAGTTTTGAGTCTAGAAGGAATGTGTATTTGACAACACATTTTTTTCGATTTATGCGCGGTATGATAATTACCTAAGACAGCGGCAGCATAGATTGTTTCATATTCCGGTATACAGGACCACCCTGCCCGTTGGAAGGGCTACCGCTATGCTGAACAACATTGCTCTGGATATTGATCTGTTCCATGTATCCGAAGCGGTTCTCCGGTTTTTATTCTCCTACTACTTTGACATGAGTCTCTTTCGTGTATTTTTTATATTTTTTATAATATGGACGTATTTAATGTATGTTTGTAATGTATATGTTATTTTTTAATAAATGAATTGAATTGAATACAAAAGAAGATACCAGCGGAATGATCGTATAAGGTTTTCCTGTAATTTGAATTATTTAATACCAAAAACACATACGACTTTCACTCAGGGAAATTTCTCATGTGTCGCCCCAAGAGTGTTCGATGTCTTGGATGAACATATTAAGTTCTTCAAAACAAAAGCCATGTTCAGAAGAAGTGTAAAAGTTTGGATTTTGTCTAAGAGAAGAGACCATTCCAGGATACTGCTGCGAGACATTACATAGATTTATTAAGAACTGTTAAGCGTGTTGTCCAAATGCTTATTTAAATTCATGATTACGTTATAATTTTTATTTGTTATATTATTTAATAATATGCATGCTTCCACTTTCTATTATTTTGTATCCCAAATAAACACAAGGCTCTTGGCGTCATATTTTGTCAGCGCGTTTGCCTACCACGCAAGAGGACTCGAGTTCCATTCCCGACATGGATGACATGAAATATTTATTTGAAAAGTTGTTTTTACACTAAAATATTTCATAATCCCCTGGACTGGCTCCTGACGCGTGGGATTGATCATCTTACCTTCATGTTACAAAAATTATCATTGTACGCTGCGATTTTTGTTGTAATTCAGTGCCCTATGCACCATTCGGTGCGGAAAGGGAATGATGACGATGAATCTGATCAAAATTCCTTGGCATTGTATATCCAGTATGCGCTAAAATTTGGCCATGCTCAATATTGGAATGGATGCTACTACTACTACTACCATCACGCCATTTCCGCACTCCTAGCTTCTTCCACATTCATACATGCCCTTTGGTTCTGCCTGCTTTTGACATGACTAGACTTAAAATTTCGGTTTATCTGATCATGCCACATCTTCCTTGGTCGTCCTCGTCTCACGTTGCCGTTCATTTTCGCCATATATACTTGTTTTACCATTCTTTCGTCGTCCATTCGTTTTACACGACCAAACTATCTCAGAGACCCTTTCTTAATCTTATCAATTATACTTGACTCAGATTTACACTCTCGCCTAATTTCATCATTGGTAACCCTGTCATACATTGATTTACTACACATTCGTCTAAGAGATCGCATTTCAACCACGTTTACTCGGCTTTCATCCTTCCTCTGTCAGTTTCATGTTTCACTTCCATACATAAGTGTTGGGAATAAAACTCCGTTGTACACTGCCAGTTTAGCTTTGATTGACATATTTTTATTAGCAATTACTGTGCTTAGTGCGCCGTTCATTTTGTTACCCGCCTTCTCTCTCCTTTCAACATCTTTTTCTACTCTTTCATCTCTTGAAAACATGCTTCCTAGATACACAAATTCTTCTACTTGTTCAAGACATTCGTTTTTTACATTTATTATGCAGTCAGTAACCATCACTTTTGACTTACTTTCGTTTATCGCCAATTCACTCTCCAGAAATACATCATACATTCTAAAGACTATTTTTTTGCAAATCCTCGTTGCTGCTTGCTAACAGAACTGCATCATCAGCATACAACAAGCAGCCTACTAAAAAATAATCCATTTTTGCTCCAATACCCTTACATTCTATCTCTTTCATACAGTTGTCCATGTATAGATTAAACGACCATGGTGACATTACACATTCCTGTTTCACGCCTTTTGAGATCGCAAACCAAGATGTGAATCCCTCATCAACTCTTACACACCCTAAACTCTCCTCATAGAGAGAGGATACTGCACGTATAAGTTTATTGTTTACTCCATACTTTTCCAAAACGCCCCACAATTTCATTCTACCTACTTTATCATACGCTTTTTGCAAATCAACATATAGTTTTTTACTTTTTGCCAAAAAATGAATCCGTGCATCCGAAATGAATGTCTTTAAAAAAAAAACTTACCTCGATGATCAAGTTCCAATTAGTTTTGGAGTACAGTCTGCTTCCACTGGTGGTCATGGCGTATGAACTCAAAGCTGCCAGGAACTTATCTGAATACACCCGAGACTTGTACAGCTTGGTGACCAAGTTCTTTAGCTCAAACATGAGACCATCAGTATCTGTGACCTCATCCCAGATCCCCTTGAAGTCGTAAACTGTGCCGTTTTTATAACATTTGGCGGATGGAAGCTGAGGAATCAAAAACTTGATCAAAAAAGTGTCTGTTATTGAGAATATTACGGTATTTATTTATTTATTAAACGGCACAAGTGCCATTTACAATGTAAAATAAAAAATTATAATGAGTTCAGTTGTACAAAATAAAAAACAATATTAAAACAGTATGCAAGAAAAGCGATTTGCTTATGAATGTTGATAAATCGAAAGTGATGGTTTTTGAAAGGAATGAAAATATAAATAAATGTGAGATCAGTGTGAACGGAGATATTCTGAATCAGGTAGAAAAATTTGTGTATCTGGGAAGTATGTTAACTAGGGATGGAAAGACTGAGAAAGATATTGAAAGAAGGGTGAGTGCCGAGAACAAGGTAAACGGTGCACTGAAATCTACTTTGGGAAACAAATGTTTAACGCAGAAGGCAAAACTAGCAATTCACAATGGAGTTCTATTGCCAACTGTAATGTACGGGAGCAAAGTATGGATTGGAAAAATAATTATGAAAGTAGGTTAAACGCTATCGAAGTGCGATCCCTCAGGCAAATGTGTGGTTAAACGATGTATGATAGGTGCACAAATGTCGAGATCCGTGAACTGTGTATGGCAGAGACATACATTATCGACAGAATCAAGAAAGGGGTGCTGCGTTGGTTTGGACATGTAGAGCAAATGGACAGCGAAAGAACGGCTAAAAGTATCTACGATGCGAATGTTGATGGATGCAGAAAACGAGGAAGACCGAGAAAGACGTGGCACGATCAAGTCCATCAAATACTTGAAGATGGACATGTCAAGAGTAGGAATAATCGGCTTGCGTGCATGAGAAGATGTATGAATGTAGAGGAAGCGAGGTCTGTATGCAAAGACGATGATGGATATGGCAAAAGTCGGAATAATTGGCGCGCGTGCATGAGAAGATCTATAAATGTAAAGTAAGCGAGATTTTAATGCAAAGATAGAGTGATGTGGCGTTCTATTCTCTCCGATTACCTTTACGGGGAAACGGCGTGATGGTTTGTTTGTTTGTTTTTTAATGGATTTGAATTTACCTGGGGATTGGAGGATTTTTCACACTTGACTCCGTCACATCCAGAAGCAATTCTACTGTAAAATGCAGTAAGAACATTCACAGCCTTCATAATTTCTTCATACAGACTAAGAGCTGATTGCATCTCTGAATCATCTTCCTTGAAGCATTTTGCTGATGCATTTATGAACTGCAAGTAAACATTATTTGAACCAACAATTGAAAGCCTTAGGTCAGAATCACGTCTAGTTGGACGACAATTATTTTTGAGGACCATTTTTTCAAAACTCGACATTCGCTTGAAACGTAATTTTTCCGGAGGGGGCTTTTGTGATTCTCGTCAAATCGCGTGAATAATCTTCGTTTAAAAAATTACACCTCAGAATTAAGCCTGAAGGTGATCTTATTTATAATTTGTTTATAGTTTATAATTTTTATTTTTTTTACTGCATATAAATAACTGAAATTGGTGATCAATATTCAAAATAGAGTACAGTATTAAAAAAACGATAAAACTTTTACATTGTTTTAGCTGATTTTTAGCGTGTTTAGTGAGTTTTTTTCAGGCATTCAATGTGTCTCTATACTGGCTTGAAAAAAAACTCAATTTGCCATGTAGAGCACATACCGTGCGTTGAAAAAACGATCAATTGTACATATAGCTTTCAATTGTACATATATTGTTAGGAAATGTTAATAATTAGTACATATTTGAATGATAATTAGACATAAGTTAAAGAAATACATGTATTATGTTATTTATAATATTATATTTTAGACTTAATAAAAAAATAAAATACAAATGTTAAAAAAATATATATCTCGTATGTGTATCGTTTATCGTTAACTTTTTTTCTTTTGTTTCACTTAAATATTTGTTTAAATCAATAAAAAAAAAAAACTTCAAATAATAAAAATAAAATATGTACTTTTAAAACGAACACTTTTATTTTTAATAATTATAATTTTTATAATAAGAGGAAAATACTCTTGCAATTACAGAGTATCATGCCTTTATAATATTAAAGCATTGCTCAAGGGTTTCTGGTCGCATATGTTGTCCCAGTTTAACGCCTCATACCTAATGTTATTTCGGTCCAATAAAAAATCATTTCAATTTATATTCTGCATTTCTAAATTTCACTCACCTGTGCATAGCCACAAAGATTGGGTTTTTGGTCGATAACTGGCATCAATCGTAAGTATTTAAACGAAGCAACGTTCGCAAAATTAGACTCTCGGGTAGAATCACCAGTTTTACTCATCTCAATCAGAAGATTTCCATACTCCAATCCAAGATCTGTCAGGGCCAAATTTAGTTTAGCCCAAATCTTTGGAACAAGACCGCTGTGACGGAAAATCAGATAAGCTTAAATTTACAAGTAATATTTATTTTTTTAGAAAACGTAACGCACCTGAGCATGGCATATAAATCGTCATTTTTGAGTTAGGTATGCAAAAATGTTCCTGAATGTATCCGCACAACTGGGTAATTAAAAAAATAACTCAGAGAATATTAATATGAGAGAACAAACAATAATTATATATTATTAAATATAAATATTCGATTTACACGAAATAAACCGCAACACAGATTTAATTCCTGAATTTTCATAATCTTATGTATGTTAAAAGCATTAACTTTAGGGTCAAACATTTTAATTAATGTTAATAAATATAAGTACACTCACTACACCAACATGCAAATACTAAAAAATCCAATATCTTTTCAATATAGCCCACTTTTCTATTTAAAAATGAACCAATCGAGTGATGTTCAACCGCTTAGCCCCTCCCTTTTTAACATCTCCCTTTCAAATTTTGCGACATATCGCTAAATATTATTAACCTAATTTTAGTGCATGTTTGGACATGGTGGTGTTTGCATCCCCTTTAACTCTGCATGTAATTTATGTATTTTTTTGTAAATACTATGTATACTACGGTGACGGTAGGTGATAGTGTATTTTAGTCTTTGCATTTTATTTTTTTTAACATTTTTTTTTGCACCACAACAGGCCAGGAGGCCTAATTACAGCGGTGAATTACATCACAGAGCACCCAGGCTTGAGAAAAATCACATTTTAATTTTTGTGTTCTCACCGGGAATCGAACCCGGAACCTTCCGTGCGTGAATCAAGCGTCTTGACCACTACACCACGGAGGCCACCTGTTGCATGTTGGTGTAGTGAATGTCCTGACGATGAGACGGGTACGTCTCGAAACCGGAAGACGTAAAAAGTCGGTAAGTAATATTTACCAACATAAATTAAAATGTTTGCCCACAAAGTTAATACTTTAAATATAATTCATTTTTCCCATTTTATTTTACTTTTATTGGTCATTTTTTAATTTGAAAAAAAAATGGACGCAACTTATGTTAATACCTAATATAAATCTTCTTTTGTTTTTGTAATAAATAACAATGAAACTCCAACAAGAATTTTCAATAACAATCTTGAATATTTTTAATATTTGTTTTACGGGAATTTCCTAAGATATCAATCAAAGAAAATAATTACCTTAAAACAATACTCCTGTTTTCAGCTGTAATGTTTGGGATTGTATAAGAACAATTGCAACATGGTATGCCTGTATTGTACACTTGAGAATCGATTTCCTGAAACTAAAAAAGGTGAAGAAACTTTATTTAAATAAAACATTGATGGGATCGAAAACCCTTTCATCCACCCGCAACTGTTATATCCTGCAGTGAGATTCTGAACGTTCTCTAGAGGGTAGGTGCTCACTCGTTCAAGCGTTACTACTTTTTGTTGTTTTATACATTACGTTGATGTTTCCATGAATGATTTAAACCGTTTGCAACGAATATCTCGAGCAATTAGAATAATTTGTGTATCTGGGAAGCATGTTTTCAAGAGATGGAAGAGTAGAAAAAGATGTTGAAAGAAGAGTGAATGCGGGCAACAAAATGAACAGAGTACTAAGCACAGTAATTTCTAATGAAAATATGTCAATCGAAGCTAAACTGGCAATGCACAACGGAGTTATAGTCCCAACACTTATGTATGGAAGTGAAACATGGAACTGGCAGAGGAAGGATGAAAGCCGAGTGAACGCGGCTGAAATGCGATCTCTTAAAAGAATGTGTGGGAAATTACGAATGATGAAATCAGACGAGTGTAAATCTGAGTCAAGTATAATTGATAAGATTAAGAAAGGGTCTCTGAGATGGTTTGGTCACGTAGAACGAATGGACGACGAAAGAATGGTAAAACAAGTACATATGGCGAAAATGAACGGCAACGTGAGACGAGGACGACTAAGGAAGACGTGGCATGATCAGATAAACCAAAATCTCAAGTCTGGTCATGTCAAAAGCAGACAGAACTGAAGGGCTGTATGAATGTGGAAGAAGCTATGAATGTATACCAGGATAGACGTGTGTGGCGGTTCATTCTCTCTGCCTACCCCTACGGCGAAATGGCGTGATGGTAGTAGTAGTAGTAGTAGTAGTAGTAGTAGTAGTAGTAGTAGTAGTAGTAGTAGTAGTAGTAGTAGTAGTAGTAGCAACTCGATAAATTTGAACGGCTTCAGAATACATGGATAAGGTATATTTCTGGTCTTAGGAAATACGATCACATTTCTGATTATCGTAGGCAACTGAAAAGACTCAAAACAATACAGCGGAGAGACTTTTATTCCATATAACTTCTGTTCACTGTACTTCATGAGTATTGAGATTTGAAGCGATGAAGGATTGAAGGAAAAAAAAGAAAGGTAACCCTCCCTGGAGGGGAAGATTTCCATCGCGATTGCCAAACATCAAGAAGAGGATTTCAGAACATTTTTTTAAATCTGATTGAGACATTCCTTCAGTTGGGAGTAGACGAACGCCACCAATAACAGAGGAACGCTTTCTTTTTGAACGGATGGTCACTTTACTTCAAGATCTAAAGGGGACAAGCTCGTTAGAAGCGGGAGTACATCCGTCGAGCATGTCCTATATGCTCTAGCAAGAGCCAGGAGAGGTTGCCTTTGTCCGCCTCAAATAATTTGCCTTAAATATTGCAACTCACAACCATTACGTCGCAAGTAGGACTCATTAAAAACCGTATTCTTTATTCCAGCGAGACAGAAAATTCAAATCATATCGGTTATAATAAAAGTAATACGCACCACAACACAGAAAAATATCAACACAGCCAGTGCAGTCCAACGGTTAATGTTTTGCAAGATTTCCATATTATAGGTGCTCCTAAAACAAAAAAATGCAATGAGAATTTTCAGATGTTTGTAGTCAAGGACTGGATTCAACTCCCTGGGGAGCTGTTAACATTAACATATTACAACAGAAATGAAGAACATTTTGGAGAAGGTAACATAGAAGTCTAGGCATCTACAGGGCTTATCACCTGTCATTGGCTGGTTTAATTGGCCACTTTACACACTGTGTAACATTCACCATTCTGCACATATTTGAACATCTATATTCCTTCAATTCTTTCATCTGTTGATGTATTTAAAGTTAAAGAGCTGAAACCTTTATTTATGCGAGTGAGATTTATCTGATTGAATTATTTCCCAGGGAGTTGAATCCAGTCCTTGTCTACAAAAATTTGGACAAACTCAAAATATTGTTTTTAAAAATAAGTTAAGTCAGTTCAAATCGCCCAAAATTCTTCGTTTTTATGATTAAATCTCTTTCGAGTTTATTAAAATAAACGTATAGTACAATACGCAATTTAATAAACGGCATAAATTTAATGATTAAATTGGTTTATTTTTAGCACTTCCTTTGGTGGTATTTTTTATCTTCTCTACCCCCTAGAGAGTGATTAATTTGAGCGTTTTTATATTTTAATGCGACGACACTATGCTTCATATAATGGCCACGCTGATGATTAAACGTCAAATGGTGGATAAAACTGCCACAAAAACAGAAATAAAATTAAAACAGTTTGGTCAATTTAACCTAATTAAGTGTTTTGGGTCATGTCAGGTCGCAATAATGTTCTAAATGAAAATCATCATCTTTGATTTCACGTGTTCATATTTTTTGACGTTTAATCATCAGTTTGGTCATATATACGTAAAAATTAGTCGCATGGAAAAAATACATATTCTCAGATTAACCACTCTCTAGGGGATATAGAATATTCATAATTGCACCCCCGGTTTGTTGTTTTATTCCACATATAACTTATATGTAACAGTTTTTCGATGTACGCTTTACGAACGCTTACTTTTTAACTATTGTTGAGGAGTGGACTAGGTGTGAAAAATACCTCGTCCTAGTAGGAGGAAAATTTAGATAGTCGACTGTATCATTGGGGAAGCAAGGTTGCGCAACTCCACTGACCTCTTGATGATGAGGCGTGATGTGTGCTGAAACCTTGGTGAAGCTGGCGGTCGTGAGACGCTGGCACAGCTTGTATGGAGCTGGCGGTCTAAATAGACGCTGGCACAGCTCGCTCGATGAAATATTTGTCAAGCACTTTACTCGGTTGATATTCGATTAGTACTGCCATTTTTATGTCGTTACCGGCACTCACGCGCAGAATTATTGTTACTGGAGGAAAAGGTAAGTAGGTAGTTATAGATACTGGGAAGGGTAAGTAGTTAGTTATAGATAAGTTGAGCGTTGGTCTGAACTACTATAAAAGAATTACAAATATGTATATAAATATAAATAAATATGTATATAAATGAAACACTGTAAAATGAAACATTTGTCAGTGTGTAATAAGTTTATGTTCCTTTAAATATGTTTATTTTATTATGATATCAAAATGTTGAATTGGTCAACTATATTATGAAAATCCCTCTCCTCCACTCTATTTCCTCATCCCTTAACCTTCTTACGAGCTCTTTTTAAAAAAAAAAATCTAAATAATATATTATTTTTCTCCTTACTGTGTAACATGTTCTCTCATTATATTTGTGAAAAACTTTAACTGGATGTATGTACTATTTTTTTATATTTTGTATTCTTATATAAGATTATTATAAAACAACTGTTGTTTTTCCTTAATAAATAAAAAATATTTTTTTAAAATACGAAAGATGTTAGAATTACAGTCAACAAATCACCAAATCAATCTGATTTTTATTTTTTATGTTGGACAATTGAAATACAATAATTTAATATCCAAATTAAATGCAAATTTTGAACACGTTAATAAAAAAATATCAAAAAAAATATTTTTCCTTAGTAGATTGAGAAATAAATTAAATAAAGATGCTGCAGAACTAATTTACAAAACAATCATTCTTCCACGTATAGATTACTGCTCAACAATATTATTTTTAGCAAACGAAGGAAATTTAAATAAACTAGAAATTTTACAAAATAAAGCGATGAGAATAGTTCTTAAGAAAAATAAATATAGCAATGTAAAAAAAATGAGTGAATGAACTAAAATGGTTATCTGTAAGAAGGAGACTTAAATTTAATATGTTGATATTTATACATAAATTTTTTCACGATAAATTACCAAAATATTTTAAGGATAAAGTTGTAAGTAACAAAAATTGTCATGAATATGCTACTAGACAAAAGGATAAAATAAGACTACCATTATTGAAAGGAGCTGAGTCGCAAAATTGTTTGATGTATAAGGGTTTAAAAATGTATGATGAGATGCCTGAATGTATGAAGAATGAAAAGTGTCTGAAAGAATTTTTTTAAAAATGTATAAGTTACTGTAAGGAAATGTAAATATATATAGATGATGTAAATGTACATAATAGTTTATATAAGTTTTAATATAAGCTAACTTAAGAAATAAATAAAAAATTTAAAAAATTTTAAAAAAATTAACAACAATTCAATGTCTCTAATTGTGCTATTTTTTTATAAATGAATAGTAATGTATATTTGGGATACTTCCATAAAAAATGTAAAAAAACTTTTCAAAAGTCTGCTGGTAAAAAATATTTCAAATCAGTGGTGGGTAGAATCGAAAACGCTGCCCGACGTGTGCAGATGCCAATAATGTAACCCGACACATCCTGATCACAGGTTTCGGCTGAGCTGAAATTTCGGCCAATTTTTGACAGAAACCGAAACTTCAGTCGATCACTACAAAACACACTTATTTTTTTAATAAAATCACGTAATTTTTCTGTTCGTTATAATTTTAAAAATATGTAAAAAAAAAAAATAATTTTGAAAATGTTACTTAAAAGATATTACCAGCGCAACGACTATATCGTGTTTATTCACAAAACTGGATAAAAATGTTGTGGTATATTTATACTTTCAAACAAATATACATACCTTACTTATAAAACAGCAACAGCAAGAATGAAATATGTGATGAAATTAAATTTGGTTAAATAGTAACCATTTAAACTATATAAAAGCAGCCCGCAGTTCTGAAATAGTCATTATAATGATTATACACTATGTTTCAGAGCCAGACCGCGAAATCTCAGATGAATATTTCTAACGGTAAAACATTAAAAAAATATATGTTTTAATCAATTAGTGGGGTTCGAAATGTCAATAGGGTCGCAGTGAGTCACATGTTGCTGGAGGGTGTGATTCTATAAAATGGTGCGAACGCCCAGTTGCATTCCACCGGCAACACTACTGACTAGTCCAACTCGTTAGCGTCACGTTACGAATTCTGGGCAATGGGATCACACAATGGGAGGGTGAAAGGCGAGTTTCTGGCGCCTCAAAACCAGAACCAACCAGCTAGGGGGAGGAAACCCCGACAGAAAAATCCGCCAGAGAAGGCGACGGGAAACCACTCTGGTCATCTTTTCCCAGGAATCACTATGGTGAGTACTCCAATAAACAGTTATGTGATATGTTTAGGTAAATTAGATTTTAAATGGAATATTTTATCCAACAGGATCTCTGAAAACGACAAAATATCGAGTGCCATGAGAAAAATAAATATTACATCAATTTGAGAGAGACAGGTGTAATCTAATAAGATCACGTAAGCTAGGGTTTCCTAGGACAGCGGTGCCCGTATTTTGACGGCCGTAGTGAACGGTGATGCGGTGGACAGCCGTCGTAACGGTGACTAGAGAGTGGTTTCCTATGAAAACGGTGTTGATAAATGTTATTTTATGTTAATGTTACGACGACTGTCCACCGCATCACCGTTCACTACGGCCGCTAAGATACGGGCACCACTGTTCTAGGAAAATCTAGCTTAAGCAAGACACATATATACATTTAACAAGATGAAAAGAGACAGTGATTAATAGGCGATCATTTCCTAACCTCAGGGTACCACACAGTGACTCGTGCTAAGAGTAATCACACGCGATTGGCTTATAGAGTCACCTATACGGAGAAAAACTATTACATGATAATTAACCACCATCATTCCCTTTCCGCACCTAATGGCGCACAGGGCATTGCATTGGTAAACCAATCGCTGTGTATCTTGATAAGATGATCAGTCTTACGCTCCAGGTACCAGTCTAGGGACTATGAAATATTTTAGTGTAAAAACACCTCTTTAAATTAATATTTCATGTCAACCATGTCGGGAATCGAACCCGAGACCTGTGCATGGTAGGCATACGCGCTGACCATTACACCACGAGGCCGACCACGAAGTTAGCTACAGTTTACAGCAATACCGCGGGCCGTAGGTACGAGTGCCGAGGGTCGAGAATTGCAAGCACTAACCGAAACTGTCCGTTACTCGTTTGTTGTTAAACTAAAAACCAAACCAAAAGTTTGGAATGCTTTTGTTCTATGCAATAGAACTAAAGGGCTTCTCTAGAGAGTTTTTTCTTACAGTATTTTTAAGGTTAAGGTCGCTCTGCCGCACCGGTTCTGCTCTTAATTATTGACTCGTTAAAATAGAGTAACAATAGTAGTACCCTTATTTATTCAGCTGATTAAATAATTGCTTTTTTGGAAAACAAATTAACATGCGTGTTACTTTTTATTTGAATACCAATTTTCTTCGAATGGAATTTGGTACAATAACAATTTCTTTTACTTTGGATAACCAACTGCCCCGTATTCATCAAAAACTAAGCTTCCGAAAACAATAAAGGAAGTAAATTTAATCAAAGAGTTCCGTAGATAAAAGATTAACTGTTTACAAGAGAGTCAAAAGTGTTTTAAATCAAAAATGATAACAATGTTTTGAGTATGTCCCAATGTTTTTGGACAGGCTGGATTATTTCCTTAAGGCTTCATAAACATCTAAATTGGTTGCAACAGAGGAAAAACGTATTTAAGAAGGGAATATGGAATTCTAGGCATCAACTGGGCCTGTTATGACCTGTCATTGGCCGGTTTAAGGGGCCACTTCATACACGGTGTAACATTTACCATTCTGCTCATGTTGAAACATCCAAATTTCCTCAACTCTTCCAACTGTTGACTTTTGTGAAGTAAAAGAGCTTGAAAACATTGATGATAAAATTGACTGGTATAAGATGTATAAACAATTCAAAAATGGTTATCAGGCGTTGCCTAGTAGGTGAATCATTTCAGGCAAATGAATCTCATCCACACGATAAAGGTTTCAGATTTTTTACTTCACAAAAGTTGACAGATGGAAGAGTTGAGGAAATGGTAAATCTTACACTCTGAGTCATACGCTCTGTAAATGTCTAGACTTATATTCCCTTTTCAAAACTGTTTTCCTTTTCTTGCAACAAATTTAGAAAAGCATGTTATATTATCAATTAATATTTGGAAGGCGTTACTGAGTTAACGTAAATGTTTTAAAAGTGAGAATTGTAAGCAATACAGGGTGTTCTTTAGACTCCGTCACATCCAAAACCACAATGATCAGTATGAGAAAGAAGACATATTGGCACATTAAAATAAACATTTTGAATGTTTTTTTTTAATTATGTAAAAAAAAACCAAACGGTTGCTTACTTTGGCAGGGGTGAAACGGAAAGGGGAGAGGAGGGAGTCTGATACACCGCCAACCACATGGCCGTGCCCCCTCGCTTCTCACTTGCAGAAGTAAGCAACCATTTGTTTTTTTATAAATAAAAAAACATTTGCTCTAAAAAATTATTTAAATGTGCCAATATATCTTCTTGCTCATACTGATTCACGTGGTTTTGGATGTGACAGGGTTTAAAGAACACCATGTATAAGCACTTGGTGTGTTATCGAAATATATGTAACAATATTTTTACTGTATTGATAAAAATATCAAATAATTTTTAGTTTAATTTCATTACAAATTTAACGAAAAAAAGAGTAAAATTATTTTCCTTGAATTTTTTTCTAGTCAACGAATGCTTAATATGAATTCTCAATGAAAGATTGTATTGATTACCAAAAGTACATAAAAAAGGTGTCGGCATCGTGGCGTAGAAGTTAGCGCATTTGCCTACCATGCAATAGGTCACGGGTTTGATTCCCGACATGGTTGATAGGAAATATTTATTCAAAAAGGTGTTTTTACACTGGAATATTCCATATTCCCTGGACTGGTTCCTAAAGCATAAGACTCCTCATCTTACCTTCATGTAACAAAAATGATCAAGATACACGGCGATTGGTGTACCAATGCAGTGCCCAATGCACCATTAGGTGCCAAAAAGGAATGAAAAATATTTATTCGTATCGCATCAGAGGGACCAGAGCGAAATACGATTTTAATTGCATTAGAGTGAGATGGATACGACAAACGCACGAGCTTATGAAATTAAATTGTGACAGAATAAGTTTGCTGAATAGACACGTTTCAAGCGCAAAGAAAATGACGTTTTGATTCATGGGTAATTGCCTTCCTTGCCTTCATTATATCACGTGCTTTCGTCGTGATCAGACATGATGCTGCGAAGAATAATGTTGCTGCGTGTGGTGAGAAAATACTTTAATACTTTATAACATAGAAAACAATAAAGATAGAATGTCGTTCCATTCATATTAATGTAAATTTGATTGTATTAACAACCGGATTATTACCGGATATTTACGGATTAAATAAAAAAATAGTTTATTTATTTAAGGACTTTTGTCTCAATTTAAAAGTACTACATAAAAAAAACACTGACAGCTTCCAGCTCTATGGTAATGAATTAATCGTTTTTCTATCGTATCTATGGTAACGAATCAAACAGAAATAAATAATAAATATGAACTAAGAAATATTTATACATCTCTTTGTTACATGAATGATTGTATGTCAAAATACTTACAAATGATTACTTTTTGGTATCTCTACTGATCATTATTTTTCGTAATTATTGAAGGCAACGCAATATTTGCTCACATTATGCATCTATTATTTAAATAACAAATAACCATATAAATCATTCTATGGAAATAACGTGTCTTTTAACTTTTAACATTATAACTGTATGTTAAAGTGCCAAAAGCGCTTTGAAGTAATCGTTGGTTGTTGTTCCCGAAGCTTTCGTCATCTAGCTGTATATATGTGATGTCATTCAGAGCAATAAAACGGTTTCTTGTTAGTTACACAGCCACGTGACATTTAAGATTTTACGCAAATATACATACTTATGTGGCATTAGTATAATGGACCCTCACCAGAACAAAACAGCAAATATTTTTTTTAATACCACCTTTTCAAACAAATATACCTACTTTTAGAATTTATTTCAAGATCATGGCTTTTATCAAAGTGTAACTCGTAGACAGCAATTGTAGTATGAGATTTGGCAGATCTTTGACTAATTAGTTCGGGGTCTCCACTGAAGCGAGGCAAGGCTGCGTCCTCGCACCGTTCTTATTCATAATATTGATGGTTTTTATCTTGTGTGAATGGCATTGGAATTTTTTTTCATCACTATCTCAACGTGTTCGCTTTCAAATAATCTATAAAAACGTTTATAGGAACAAATCTTATCTACATTGAAACGGTTTTTCCCCAGTATAAATCACCAAATGTGTGTTCAGAGACTTCTTGAGCGAGTAGGTATTTACATGCCAGCACATGTCAAGCAAGACGTAAAAGTGGTTTCTCGCCACTGTGAGTAAACAATATTTTTTGTAGGTACGTATTTTTATAATTATTCTACGATTAAACGTGTAATTACATTGTTAGCATAAAAGCGGTTTCCGATCATGGTTGTACGCGATTTCAAATACTTTTATGTAGACATGTCACGTCTAGGGGAAACTGCTTTTGTGCTCACAATGCAAACACATATTTAAACCTAGAATAATTGTATATTTGCACAGAGAAATTTGATTGAAAATTGACATTTGCGATTTTAAAAAAAAGAAAATTTTAACGAACATCTACATTCACATATAGCGGCATCTCGCTCGTATGCATATGATGTTTCTTTAGATTACCTTTAATTTTGATATTAGGTCTTATATGAATTCACTGAATGGAAGTACGGGTTCTCGTTGGAATGAATTGACATAATATTATGAGATTCGAATAATTATTTGTTTAAATATAATGTATTTGCAGTTTTTATCATAAAATGTTTATGCTATTATTTCCTTTTTGCTACATTGAATTTGAAAGTAAATAAGATCAATCGACATTTGAGTGCTGCGTTCACTTTCTAGGTGAATGATCGCAGACGAACATTTTGTTTTTCGTATTTCTCTCGAAATGTGTATTTACACTCTGAACACGAGAGTGGTTTCAAGTACGCAATTATTATAAAGACATCAGTTGGATACGCTTTCAAACGGTTTCGTATTTTATAAACACATAAGTTGAACATAAAAACACCACTGCCACCATCTGTAAATTTGTCGTCCATAATAAATAAAAAAAATCAAAATAATAATAAAGTTTTATTCATAATTATATTCTATTTATAAGCTACAGATACCTACTACTCAATTGAAAAGTAATGTAGAAACGAGGGATTAATTATCTCGTTTTATTGTTATCCAATGAAAATTAACCAGCTGCCATCTACAATATTTACATAGCATTATGATTTTTATAGATAGGTAAATAATTACATAGTATTTGCGTAAACAAGAATGTTGACAAAATGTTATCAAATAGTTAATTCTCTAATTTTGGGATACGTCGATATTGATATTAGGTCAATGACATTTTGATTTATTTAGAAGGCGAAATACATATACATTTCCAAATTATTTTTTTCTTAACCAAACTTGCAACTTCAAGAAGCTTTTTTTGAGTCGTACTATTAAGTTTTATGCCAATTTCTAAGTTATGAAGGTGGAAAATTATATTTTTTATTATAGTTTAGATTACATTCTAATCATAATATATCATTTGCATGAGATCTTGACAAATTAATACAAATTAAATCCTCCTTCAATTATCTGTATATATATATACAGCAAAGGAATGATTTATCATCAGTATGAAAAACATGTGCTACTTTGAATTATTTCAGAAAATTAAAACAAGTATTTTAACTCTTTATGCGTATGTTCTTTTTATCACCAGAATGTTTTAGCATATGCCTTTTTAAACTTGCTTTTCGAATTGAAGAAAATTTACACATTTGGCAAGAAAAGGGTTCCTCACCAGTGTGAATAAACATGTGAGATTTTAAACTCGTTCTCTGTGAACATGTGTAATTACATTCTGCGCAAGAAAATGGTTTCTGGTTAGAATGAGTCATCATATGGACTTTTAAATCATTTTGTCTTATACTTGTATATTCACACTCAGAGCATGCAAATGGTTTCTCAGTTATGTGCGTTAACATGTGAGATTTTAAGTTTCCTTTCAATGAACATTTATAATCACACTCCGTGCAAGAAAATGGTTTTTCTCTAGTGTGAATAAACATGTGAGACTTTAGACTTCCTTTCTGTGAACATGTAAAAGAACACTTTGAACACGCATACGGTTTTTCGCCGGTGTGAGTAAGCATATGTCTTTTTAAATCCGTTTTCCGAATACATGCGTATTGGCAGGTAGAACACGAAAACGGTCTTTCCCCGGTGTGAGTTAGCATGTGCCTTTTTAAATCCGTTTTTTGAATACACGAATATTTACACTCTGTGCATGAGAACAATTTCTCACCAGTATGAGTGAATATGTGTGATTTCAAACTCCCCCTTTGCGAACATGAATAATTACACATCGTGCAAGAGTATGTTACTTTCTTGGGGGCAGAATAAGTTAATTTATTTATCTTTTCTGAATACGAAGCTTTCATGCTGTTCGAATGTAAACCTGCAAAATATATATGTATTAGTGGCAAGAATTACAGTGAATTAAAAATATATTTATAAATTTTAAAGAGAATGCTCGAGTTTGATGTTTTTGTTCCCGATAAACCATTCCCACTTTTTAATAAAATCAACGATTACCAAAAGTTACATTTTTTTGTTACATTCAGAAAGTTTGAAATATTTCAGTGAAAATCACCCTTTTGAATACATTTTTCATATCGACCTTACCAGGAATTGAACTTGGAATTTCGGATATGGTAGTAAAAGCTCTAATCAACCACGTGGTGGACTAATCTCTACTCGATTTCCTTTTTTAAGGTTTTCGCTTGGAGGCGAAACACTCGTCCAGGGTTTTGGTTATATTTCACGCAAATAACTATATTCTTTATTCATCCGTTAAAATAAAAAAAAGGAATACTACTCACTATATCCAGTTTTGCGAAAGGATTCCAAAAATGCTTTTGTTATTTCAGGATAAGGATTATGAATATTCGGGTAGTTCATTACATCACTTTGCACATTACACTGTGGTTCAGAACTAGTTCCCGGTTCATTTTTAAGTGCAGGAAAATGCGAAGTCTGGTTTGTTTCGGGATCGGACAACTCACTAGTGTCAAAATTATCATCATTTTCGTAAGGTTCGGGCTTTATAATAGGAACTTCTGGGTAAAAGGGTTCCTGTTTTCTAGCGGGAAAAGATAAACCTCCACTCTGATATGGCATATTGCTCAAAACTTTACAGAGAATACTGTTTTGTAGATCAATACTACTTATTCCTGGTTCAGCCTTAACGTTAGCAGCAACACTTGGCTCCTCGCATTTATCGGGAGATGACGCTCCTTCCCCACTATGGTTATCTCCTTTTACATTGCCGATATCGCCAGTCTCTGATTCAGCCTTGATATACACTGAAGCTAGTTCCATCGCTTATTCAATCGTCTACTAGATTTTAGATACAATTTAGTTGATTCTGAAAATAGAGATAATACATACAATAGTCATCCAACGAAAACTTATTTTATGTACCGTATTAACAATGTTAAGTGTAACTATACCTACACATATAATATATTTATGACATTCTCAATTATTTAAATTTATCGTTTTACTACTTTAAGTGCAATGTCTGTTTCCAATATTTACAAGTATTAGTTTTATTTAATTATCATCATCATAATTCCCTTTCCGCAACAATGAGTCATAGGACACTTCGTCGGTACATCAAATGCAGGGTATGTCGATAATTTGTAACGTGAAGGTATCAGTCTTACGATTTGGGTGCCAGCAATAGAAAACGAAATATTACAATGAAAGCGCTCAATTCTTTCCCGAAACTGTTTATAAAGATTTGGATCTTTCTCCAGTTTCGCATAATTACTATCAATTTTTTAAAACTAACTAAGCGAATATTTGATATTTCTTTACAATCAAACCGCGAAAATAACAAAACATAGAAACTTGTAGACAGCAGTGAAATATTGCAATGAACTTTTAAAATAAATAATTCAGAATGAACCCGTGACCTCAAGCATTATTCTACGAGGCAGACTTATCTCCACTCGATTTCCTTTTCAGGATTTTTATCTAAGAGTAATAGTCGAAAACAAGTTCTGGTTTTATTTCACACACAGAGTTACATTTTTCTTCCACCTGGACACGGATAAATTTATTTATATTTACGACCGTTTAAATAAAACAGTAGAAATGTCATTGTTCATGTGGAATAATTATTGAATTGCGATTATTAAATGTAATTTTTTGTAGCCATGCAAAAAGTCTAGGGTTCGATTCCGGACATTGCGTACATCAAATATTTATATTAAAAATGCGTTTTTACAGAAAAATATTTCATAGTCCTTGGACTGGCACCTGAAATGTAAGACTAATTTTCTTACCTGGTTTAGAAATAGAATGATGATAATGATTAATTTTTGGAAGGCATTTCTCTTGGCTTTAACATACAATAAGAATTTACGCACTATCACAGAAGGAAATTTAGTTCATTATATCGATCAATGCCGTGCAATTAAATAGACATGTTAGGGGCCGTTTACATATAGACAATACAATAGATATGACAATATTGCCTTGTTCCAGCTCTCCTCGACCACACAGGACAGAACGCTGGGACAATACAACAATTCGACCGCAATTTACACGTGAGCGCTGCGTAAATGAAAATACGACGGCGTTTGTTACAAGCAAATTTACGAAAAATACTATTAATTTTATATCAAGATGTATTTGAATTGTTAAAAGAAGAACCAAAAAATAAAAAGATTTTTTTATGCCACAATTTTCGGTAGAATTTTTTTTTGAGAACGACACGTTCTCGCCAAGCAAATCACTATTGTCACAAGGTCCTGCCCATACGTGTTCGCGCGAGGGCAATGTGGCCGCTGGTAGCCGCGCGCAGTGGTGGGGGTAATCATAGTTCCGCGGAGATCGCCTACCCGTCTATCTCGGTGACGATATCTCGGGACGTGTACACGTGGACAATGGTCGAGTCCTAGGACAAAACAATATTGTATTGTCTACGTATAAATGGCTTTTTACTATCGCAAAGAAAATGACATTTCAATTCGAGGGTAATTGGCATCCGTGTCTTCATACTCTAAAGGCCTTTATCGTGATCAGGCGTGACGATACTAGAAAAATATAAATAATCGTATGTGATGAAAAAATGTTTTAATTGCACTGTCAAAGTGAAAAACAAAACATATAATCATATAATAAATCGGTTCATTCGTTAATACAATCAAATTTACGGAATAAGTAGATAATTAATTATATTTTAAAATTCATATTCCAAAACCCCGACAGCTGTCAAAATTTTGTATCTATGGTAACGAATTACACAGAAACAAAAAATACGAACTACAACTTTTTTATAACCTAAAATATTTTTATGGCTACATTTTAAACATCGAAATTTATTGATATTCCATGTAAGTATATGGATACATTTCTTTCTCACATAAATAAGTATTCGCATATTTATTGTGTACATTTTTATTTGCTATATTTTTATCTCAAATTGTCGAGGGCAATGCTGAATAGGAATAACAATGACTTATAATTAAATAGACCGAAATAGACGAGTTACTAGCAAAAAGAATATGGCGTTTCAAGCATTGACATTATATGTACACACTAGATGCGGCACTAAATACCCATCTTGTGTTCCATTCAACTGAGGTTCCGGAACTTATCTCGTATTTGGTGGGAAATAGTTTTTTATGCGCAGCAATCAGTAAAAATAAAGCAGCGTAAAAGGGCGCGACATGCAGCTTTAAATTCGCAGTAAACATGCATAGACAGTTAAGCTAGGGTTTCCTAGGACAGCGGTGCCCGTATATTAACGGCCGTAGTGAACGGTGATGCAGTGGACAGCCGTCGTAAAGGTGACTAGAGTGTGGTTTTCTAGGAAAACGGTGTTATCAACACCATTTAACACCGTTTTCCTAGGAAACCACTCTCTAATCACCTTTACGACGGCTGTCCACTGCATCACCGTTCACTACGGCCGTTAAAATACGGGCACCGCTGTCCTAGGAAACCCTAGCTTTAGGCTTTTTTACTCTACTACGCGTCTCGCACGGTAATGTTAATGCGACGTGACAACGCTAATGTTTAAATATAATTTGATGTGAATTTAATATCTTAGATGCTGATTCTATAGGAATAACGTGTCTATTTATTATACGTGATCAGGGAATAACGTGTCTTTTACTATACATCAGTGGTTGCGGTATAATTCAAAAAACGCCATTACAGATTTTGTAAAAAATAATGAAAAATCACGTGTCCACTAAATGTTGAATACCGCGAGAAGTTTTGACAGAAACACGTTACATTTATGTAACTTTTTTATCACTCTGCACTAAATTAGAGTGAAAATATATTTTTTCAATATATAGTGCCCATTTAAACGTAATACAGACATCGCTTTATGCAGCTTTACGACGTATGTCGCAAATAGAAGTCACTTGACAAATAACCTCACATTAATATGTATTGTTGTGTTGTAAAACGACATAAAAACTATATACAATTAGGTACCTTTATTTTTGCGTCCTTTGAAAATGGTAATATTGCTATTTGAATAGTTATAACAAAGGCAAATACTTAATTAAATGTACTAACAATAATACTATCTTTTGACAGCTCGATTTAAGCGGCCATTTCACGAGAAGAACATAGACAAGAGTTACAGCCATAGACAATTTTTATTTTTTACTACACTTTTAGAGTAGGTACCGAGGATATCTGTGGATATTTTTTTTTACTTAGTTTGGCCTGGTCGACAAAAAAAACAAAATAGTTGAAAACTCACATTCTTATGTCATTCGGTAAATATTGAAGAATAAAAAACTGACTCTTTAGTTGAACTGTTTTCTACCATCCAAGTGGTGTAACATTTTGCTATAAAATTTTAACCTCTGGTTTAAATTCTTTGTAGAAATCTTCGAATCGCTTCAAACGGTCCGCACAGCAGCACTGTTGGATTTTCGGACTCAATTGCTAGGTGATTCATTATGATGTTAACAGAATCGTATATTTTTAAAAGAAATACTTTTTATAAAATAATTTATATAAATAGAACGTTGTTTTTTTACATTTGGTTAGTATGGCAAATGTAAAAAAACAATATTTTATGATTTTACAATTCTCGATCCATTGCTTTTTACAATAATAATTCCTATCAAAATATTATATGTCCCGCAAATCATTAAATTTAAAGAGTTAAAGTGAATGTTTTTTTGTTGCGAAGCATATTTACATCATTTTAAAATTTATTCAAAGGTACCATACAGGTATTATGTTTACATTTTCTAAAAAAACCCTTTATGAAATAGGTATATTGAAGGATTCGGGGTTTTAGATATAAGGCAATTATATTTTATAAAATTATAAAGCAAAAGTAAATGATTCTCATAAATCCCAAAAAGAACACTCCCACACTACCAAGAGTCAAACTAAAGAATGATTCGTAAGGTTACAACTAACTCTAAATTTGGGCTAAGAACTTTCAAGTTTTCGGGAGCCAAAATATTCAATATTGCCCAAACATTGTAAAACCATGACCTGGATTTAATAAAATCAATTTGTAAAAAAACAGTTAGCGGGTTTGCATAGAGAGGTCAGAAAAAATACTTAATTTTTATATCCATTGCGAAATGTGTTAGATGTAAAGAACAGTGTTCTTATATATAAAACAATCATATTTCCACACATAAATTACTGTTCTTCCATTCTTTTTTTATGTAATGAAGAAGAAACAAAAAAATTACAAACTCTCTAGGCGATGAGGATTACACTCAAAAGAAATATTTATTTTAATGTAGAAAGAATGCACAAAGAAATTGGCTTGCTCACAGTAGCAATTTATATATAATGTAGCATTTTTTATACTTAAAATAATTAAGGGGATGAATAAAATAAAAACAATAATAAAATTTAACCAACAATGTCATACATATGAAACAAGAGATAAAAAAAAGATAAGATTACCAACGAGGAGAAAAACAGAATCTTAAAACTCATTGCACAAGGGATTGAAGCTGTACAATGAGTTACCTGAAGAAATAAAGGAGATTGAAAAGATTGAAATTTTTCAAATTAATTTTAAAAATTTGTTATTGAGAAATTTTGATAAAAAAATTGTAAAAAAAAAAAGTTTATATTAGTTCTTAAGAACTAACTTAATAAAGCATAAATAAATAAAACATATTGATAAATCATTTTCTCCTTCTTTCTTATTAGTTTTCATCCATGTTTAGGTGGTCTGGGAGAAAATTTATGCCCCTTCTGCAAGTTACGCCGTTTTGATGCACTTCATCTCCGCCATCACAGTTGTTGAGGTCTTCACTCGTAGCCCTGGACAAGGGATTGTGTTATACCTCGCAATACTGGGTCCTCACCCAAAATTAGCCAAGTGTCTACCCTAAGACGATTATACCTTATCAACGGGTCCTACGTATACTAATGGAAGTTGCAAAATATGAAAATACTTCTTATTTTTAACTTCAAAAAGTCTAAATCTTTCTAATTTAGAAAATAAAAACTTGTAAACTGATGCAAGTGACAGCTTTTTTTAGTGGGCAACTGTGTAAACTGGTGTAAGGTGCTTGTATCAGTTTACTTCATCGAGTTTTATTTGGCGCGCAAGCGCAAGTGGACGATACATCAGTATGCTGGGCGCAACAACGAAAAGTGGACCTGTTTTAAGGACGAAGCGTTCATAATTTGAAAACTCCTTATTTTATGTTATTTTTTATAATAAAGCGTTCAAGAGGTCAATTGACTACAAATTGATTGACTTCGTAGAAAACAAGCTTAAAAAGGCAAATAATAATACAGATGATAGATGTCGAGGTAAGTTGTAATAAAACATACCTAGTTGAAATATGTTATTATTACTTCTGAAATTAAAACTGATAGACCTTTATCAAATCTGATAAATTAAAGCAATGTGTTTATTAATACTTATATAAAAACATTAAAAAGTACTGATTCTAATTGTTTACAGAGTCCTCGTCCTTGTTGACATGCAAAAAAATGAAGATTTCAAGAGGTCAATTATTTATCGACATGAAAGAAAACAAACGTAAAAAAACATACTAATTCTTTCCCATTTGTATCATTATTAACTTGAAAAAAAACGTTAACTTGCTATTATTCCATTTATTCATTAAGAAACTTATTTTTATTTCAGTATCACCCATGCCTGCGAGTGCTGAATTGTTAGCTAAAGAAATATCATACCTAAATGGAATTGATTTAAACTATGTAGACCATATTTTTGATGAAACACCCAGCGTTGACAAAATATATCAGGATTTAGAAAACTTTTCATTAGAACCTGATGATTCCACTGAATGTTCAAGTAATCGACAGTTAATAACCGTCGATGTCTACAGAAATTTTAAATACGAACCTGTATATACTTGTCATAATTATATTTTAAAAGTGTTTGTTCCATCACATCAAGATGGGCACATCGGTGATGAAATCGATTGTCTTACAACCAATGCCTTCCCTTTTAGTATCATTATCACTAAACTGCGAACAAATAGCTGAAAATGAACCTGATTCTCTTTCAGATTTGAATTCAAACTTCACCGATACACCCCGCTACGCCTGCAAATGCGAAAATAAATAATCAAAAGGAAAAATATAAAGGTAGATTACAAGAAATATACCAAAGCATGTAGATTGATGAAAAAAGGAAGTTTAATTTAATAGAAGTCAAGAATATGTGAGTTGAACAGGTAAAGTTCATGAACAAAAATATGAACGAGGCCTGTAAATGCCCAAAAAATAGATTTAACACATTTGATTCTTATGTTACCAGTCTGTGATTAAAAATTCAGTATTATTATAGGTATTGATTGTGATTACGGATAGGTTAAAAATATTTAGATAATAATCATTTTAATGTTTTTGTTCTAAAGAAGACATCTTTTGTTATTATATTTTTTCAGCTTGAAAAATTTGTTTATACCTGAAATTGATTCAAGACTGATTATAGAAAGTGCCTAAATATAAAAATCTAGGTTCCTATGCAGTTATTTATATATATATATATATATTAAAAACTATGTGTCCTCCATTTTTTTTAAAAATAAAAATATTATTAAAATTGTAAGTATATTTTATTTTTTATTAAAACATTTAATTATTTAATATGACCATAATCAAACGTTTTCATTAAAATGTAACGACACAAAATGCTTAGATTTGAAATTAAGCTTCAATCATTAACTTTTTTTCAAATTATTCAAAAGGGAGGAAAATGAGCATAAAAATAAAGAATTCATTAAGTTTAGCGAGGGAATGTTTATCTGAGGTGCCACAAGGGTCTATTTTGGGTCCTAAATTGTATATAGGTAATTTATTAAGTGTAATGTATTTACATATATTTAATTTTATACTCTGGTACACATACCCAACTAGTACCCAGTCTACAGTTACAAGTAAAAAAATGACAGATTTTTTGATCTAAATTTTTTTTTATGAAATATGTAGTTCTATAAACCGAAATAAAGATATTAAAAAAATCAAATTTGAACAGAACTTCAATATTCTTAATCAAATAGATACCTTGTAAACGGGTGCAAGTGATATTTGCACCAGTTTACGTGTTACAATGTTAGGTACAAATAAACATATACTTGTACATGTGACGATATCAGAAACTATGATTATTAAAAAAATACATATTATGGGGTCCTTTTTCAATTCAGTTCAAATTGACATATGCCAATTTTGAATAATATTTATTGAATGATTAAAAAGTTACGAGCCTAAGAAGATTTAAAACACTCTCCTGTAAAGTTACGGATTTGCACTTGCATTAGTATACGTAGGACCCGTCATTATATGAAAAATGCACCTTCTCTAGCCGTCTTCAAGAAACGCCTGAAACATTATTAAATCTTTATCCTCAGAATCCTGAGCTCCCTGTATATAACTGTTTTTTTTAAACATATATTTTTATCCCTTTTCTTTTCTTGGTTCGTATTTCTCTCTCCTTCTAAACTCATTATCTGATTCCACATTCCTCATCCTTTAATATGTATAACATAATGTACTTTTTAAAGTAAATGTGTACAAACCTTATCTCCCAATTGAAAAACAGCTGTTATTTTTAATTAATCAGGTTTTTTTAATGTATGTATCTTTTTGATATAAATTTTCATTTTTTGTACAAATTTTCGACCAACTCTTTCTTTGACCCGTCCGTGTTTTGGCTGGTTGGAAGATATTGCTTTTCGCAATAAATCCGCCAAAGTACTTTTTCATTGTACTTGAAGCATTAAATTAATAAATTGTGAAAATTTGTAAAAAATATGAACAATGCTAATTTTCACTGAAATGTTTATTTATATAGACAAAATAAATACTTGCAAAAATAAACAAATATTAAAAAAAGTACAATCAATAAAATCGAATGATTTCGTTGTCATGCCATTAGGCCAATGTGAAAATTGCAAATGAGAAAAAACTTTTAGAGACATTAAGGTTTTGAAACTGCTTTTACTGTTGTCTTCTTCATGAAGTGGTCCGGCAAAAGGTCTCTGATTCCATCAATCTCAATTTTATCTCCCGGTATTTCTTCGACAACTGTATTAACTCGTTTCTTCAATTTCTCACTTTTTTTTGTCGATTCTTCAAATCTCTCCTGGCAGCAGCACTTAGGGATTTTACCGGGACATCCCTTTAGCCTCAGAACCTTTGGAATTTAAGTAATAAAATATGAACATACTCCTTAAATTAAATGATGAATTAAGTGAAGTCAAAAGAATTCAACAAAATATAATCACTCGCACAGCAACACAATTTAACTTTATTGTCCCACTTGTACCTCCTTTGGTAAAAAAAAAACATAATGCAATTGCTCCAAAAATGATTAATGATTTAATGTCAAATATCAGAGGCAGATGAATGCAAATTCAAAAGTCAAATGTTCAACAATAGCCCAAAGAATCTACTTTCTCTAAGTAATTTATAATAATTTAGAACATTAATTTGTATTTTCGGTATCTTAATACATTGGTTCTTTCATTATAAGACTTAGATTTCTTCAAAACCAATAGCCATGATAATAAATTAGATACAAAAGTCAAAATGTCATTTCATCAAATTCTGGATTTGCATCCGTCTGCCTCTGAGGAACAATATAAAGGACTCAAAATGTAAAACATTTTTTTTTTTTTAAATAACTGTATACAAATAGTGTAATGAGAGATTAAAAAATAAAATATGTAGACTTGTAATTAATAACAATGTTTTGCGTATGTCCAAATGTTTGCAGAAAGGCTGAATTTCGCTGAAGTACTCTCTTATAATAGAGAAAATCCAAAATAAGTTTCTGAGATATTTCTACATGAGAGAGTGCGGGTATATTATCCTTGGCTCTACCTGACCGATATTCTCCAGTGTATGCTTGGTTACAACAGTTTGGAGATTAGAAGGAATGTGTATTTGACTACACATTTTTATCGATTGTTGGGCGGTGTGATCGATAATTCTGAGATTATGATGAGCATTGGTTTGTATGTTCCTGATAATTACCTAAGAAAGAGTCGGCATAGATTGTTTCATATTCCGATAAACAGGACCATCCTGCCTATGGTTATGCCTGTTGGAAGGGCTACAGCTATGCTGAACACCATCGCTCTGGATATTGATCTGTTCCATGTATCCTAGGGGTTTTCCGGAGCAGGGTTCTCTTACTACTTTGACATGAGTGTTTTTCATGTATTTTTTTCTTTTTATAATATGTACATATTGAATATATGCTTGTAATGTATATGTTATATTAAAATTAATTAACTGAATTGAAATGTTACATAGTGAGTAAAGTGGCCACTCAAACCAGCCAATGACAGGTTATAAGCCCTGTAAATGCCTAGACTTCCATATTCCCTTCTCATAAATGTTTTCTCTCTGCTGCAACCAATTTAGATCTAATAATAAACGTAGTTTACGTTAAATGATGTATTCTTAGCATATATTTATATACTTTATATTTATACAAAAATTATTACTAAATTCTTATATTTAATTAGCTATGCATTAATAATTAAAAGGTTTTAGTTGTTTTATTCTTGGTATTGTCATATGAGTATAGAATTACTCATACTTCTAAACACAAAAAGCCTTCATCTTAGAACAGGCTGAGTCATGTTAGATGGAGACTATCCTAACCAAAGGATGCCCATTTTCATTTTCTTATTCAGTTGTTTTATATAGATTGATAGATTCCCTTGTATTAAAAATATGTATACTTATTTTTGCAATAAATTTTCCAAAAAAAGTTTTTAAAAATCTATGTGGCTTTGGGCAGTAAAACGATCATGTTGACTCAAAAAAAGGTATTTAAGGATGAAAATTAGATCGCTCAAATGTCTGACAACAGATGGAGAAAGCATATTCTCAAATGGCAGCCGTGGAATACAAATCCTTAATAACGCCCACAAATGAAATGATTGAATAATATTTGGAGGTGTTCTAGTAGATAGTGGATGACGATAGCATATAACTGGAAAGAGTGGAGGAGATAAGGGTTGTCTGTGCCCTGCAGGGGATCAGCATAAGCTGATTATGCGTTATAAATATTAGATATTTACCTCGATTAGTTCCTTGGTTTCCAATAGTTTGGTGAATAAATTCAGGCTAGATTTAGTGATGGAGGCAGCACAAGCGGAAGTAATTGCTATATCGTCATCAACATCAGATTCACTTAACCTAATAATGACGTCCTTCAAACTATCGGGCAATTCAGTGTCGGGTGATTCTAAAATTTTATCTAAGGCTCCACCGAGCTTACACTCTTCAACGTCGGAATAGTCAAACTAAAACAAATCGTAAAAATATTATAAACATCGAGAACAAAATATCCAGAAACAGTCAAAGATTTTCAAATTAGAAATTTGAAAATATACCTTTGACGGCCTTGACCATGTGCACGAAACACAAAATTCTTTAAAAAATGGTAGGATTACATTGTTATGTCATGTTGTGAAGTGGTGTGTTGAGGAGCTATCTGGCGCACATCGCTTCTATGTATTTTTTATGTGGTCAAAATTACGTTGCTCTAGCATGGTATGTCGTGGTGCTCCACGATGTAATTCCGATCCAACGATTTGGACTGGTTATAACTAATCACAACACACCATAAAAATAGTTTCTAGAAACGTATCTTTAAATATAAATGCAGTATAATTCCCTAGCTTAAGTAATCTAAACTTACCTTTCCTTCACAAAAGGCGCATGAATGCGGATCAATTATTTATTTATAACTTACCTAATAATCTGATCGATTGTTCCGATTTGCTAGCTGAAATAAACTTCAATATTCCCCTTTGTCGCACTAGACATACTACGTTACTGAGCCACAGCAAATGCAAGACCTGAGCAGCTCAGAGTTCTCTATTAGAAAAAGCAATTAGTAATTTTTCTAGATTTGAGAAGATGTACGATCTTGACTTATTTATTGATTCAGCTCTCCGCGACAAACGGAAGCTGAGTCTCATTGACAATAATAATATTTAGTAATATTTTGAATTTGTCCAAATTTTTGTAGACAAGGACTGGATTCAACTCCCTGGGGAGCTGTTTATATTCACATATTACAACAGAGATGAAGAACATTTAAGAGAAGGTAATATAGAAGTCTAACCACTTAAACCAGCCATTGACAGGTAGATGCCTAGACTTCTATATTACCTTCTCTTAAATGTCCTTCATCTCTGTTGTAATATGTTAATATTTAGTATTTGATATTTAGCCTTTTTGAAAAAAACAATGATAAAAAACAAAGAAAAAAATACTAAATCTACTATACTTATAAAACAAACACCACATTTACACACATCCCTCCATAAGCCTCACTCCTTATTCACAACAATGAAGATACCAACTCAAATAGAGTCACGTGTAATATATATTCTCATCACATTTAGTTGTCCTGTTCAGAAATCGTATTATATATTGTGTTGTGTATGTAATTAGTGCTATGTTAGGTTTATGTTTTTTGTAATAATATCATTGTATTATATCAACATAGCACGTGTCCACAACAATAAATATAAATACATAAAGAATGAATTAAGTTACTGTTCACAGTTACGCAAGTACATTAAGAGAGCTAAGCATACAAGGTACCTTTAGAGCCTTCACATTTAGAAATATGAAAGTATAACCATTGAGAAATAATATAGAGATGACACTCCATACAAATCCGAGCTAAAAAGACATCCCCAAAGGAAAGGCAATGGCCAGTAGGGGGTGCAAATGTCATTGCGTCATATCACATCGGCTTTGGCAAGCAAAACACTTACACAAACACAGTACAGTAAAAAGAACGGGCTGTTTATATTGGTCTACTGAGAGTTCTATTCAGTATGTTGCTCCCATCCCCGAATCTCTTATTTACGCCCAGCTAGCTGAGAAGGAAAAAGACATGAGACAGCTCATGACTAATAAGTACTGGTAACAGTGGTAACATATAAATAAATCATTTTTTAACCTTAAAATAGCTATTTTAAACAAATATTGATTAAGATAAAAACATTACCTACCGGTGAAAGGTTATACCATCACTTTTTCTATCTTTTCTCGAATGTTTTGTGCAGTATCTTAACGTACATGTTGGCATTTTAATTACTACGAGGATAGATGAAAGATCAAAAGTAGCTGAGGAATGCTCGCAACAGACTGAAGCCCAATCTATCAAATATATCTAATCTATCACTAGTTCGTAGTCAGTTAGAATATAATTCCATTATTTGGTCTCCTCAGTATAAATTACACATTAGGAACATAGAGAGAATTCAAAAAAAGTATTTGAGATTCGTAAATTTTAAATTAAATATTCCCTTAGATAACATAAATTACACGTATTTATTAGACACTTTAAATTTAATTTTATTAGAAGATCGTAGAAAAATAAATGACCTCCTTTTTTTATTTTAAATTTTAAATTCGGAGCTCGATTGTTGTGAACTCCTGAATCTCATTAACTTCAAAATACCTAATCGAGTCACTAGAAGTACGGAGTTGTTTGCAATCACGAGTACATACGTAGCTACTAACTATGCACGACACTCTCCGATTCCGCGTTTACATTCCTTAGCCAACAAATTTACTTGTGAAATAGACATTTTTAATATGACAATTATCCATTTTAAAACGTTCTTAAATGAACTGTTTGAAACTAATTATTAATGTCGTAATAAAACTTTCTTTTTCATACAATTCTTTCTCTGTTTTTGATGTGTATTATTATTATCTTATCTCTTTCTGATATTAATTTATCAAATATTTTTGTGTACCGTATATTATATTATTTTCACATATATACTTACTGTTAACTAATTTTCATTATTTGTTTTTAACAATAATTTGTTGATACCATTTTTTTATACTTATAAGTATATGAAAATGTATTTATTTTTTGTTTGAATTCTTTACAAGTTATTTAGAATTTGCTTTTTAATTAAATTACTTTTCTTATATCCATTTAATTTAATTTTTTTTCTTTTTTGCTATGTAAAGTTTTACTTTTTATTTTGCATGGCAGTATGCTTCTTATTGTTTGTATGTATCCAAAAAAGCGTTGTTTATCTTTTAAATTTTTACGCACTATGTTTGTACTTACCTGTATATTTTTTGTAAATGCCCCTTGGGCGTATTGTAAAATGAAATACAAATATATCAATCAGCCGCAGGTTAAGGGAAATTATTTTGAATGCTGATGTCTACTCTAGTTATATACCTCAATGAGTATAACATATATTTGGTTAAAAAAATGGAAAATTGTTTATTAACACGGGAAGCAAAAAATCAACAATAATTGTAACCTTATTTATGGAATATCCGTTTATATATTATGCTTAAGTACATTCCAAACTTATTTACAAATTTATTGAATACCTAGTGATTTCAAGTTTGCAAGTAAAAATTCTTAATGTAATTGTAATTTATTATATAAATAAAAGACGAGTGATGCACTCACAATAGAATTCTCTATCCTTACTGTTTGGTACAAATACATAGAATTTTAAAGTAAAGATACCAGTCTCGAAGCTGTCGCAAAAGCGATGAAACTGGTCACTGGTTTTCCCAAATTTGTGGATTAAAGTATCGATTGTCGTTCATATCTATAATAAAATATCTAGTATGTTCTTGTAAAAAAAAAAAATACGCTTGTTTTTATTTTTTTTTACTATACAGGCATTGCCCAGGGGCATTTGGCAATTTTTGGACACATTGTGATGTATGCAAACTTGATTCTACGCGCCTTCATAATTCTATGGGATGAACTGTTAATTCTATACAAATAGTGTTGCCGACGTAAAAGTACATGCACCAACTTGGCGGCCCTTCCTGGGGTTTTAATGTAGCATAGGAGGCTTCAGTATGTGTAAGCGATCTACCACCTCCTCAATAAAGACTAGTATTTGTCACTTTCGGGGGTGGTGATCGCCATACTGAAGCCCACA